>NW_007726868.1:3824-4632 GCF_000696425.1 Galeopterus variegatus | reverse complement strand
TCTGGTTAAGGAAGATAACGGTTTCAGAAATAATTTGTTGCCAGGTGTAGACGGGAGAGCAAAGAAAAACGTTGGTGACATTTATCTTTGAAGAAAGGGTTTCTTCTTGCTGAGAAATGTGAGCATGTACAGCAGATAAGGAAATGGGATCTTTTCTGAAGACATATGTGCGGGAGATTTCAAATTGTCCTCAGGGGAGAGAGCCGACCCCGACGCTGCAGTAGAAGGATCCAATAACTATCCCAGCCCACCTGGGGTCCCAGGGGTCATGAATGAATAATTGAAATGTGTACCCATCCTGCCTGTTCCCAACCCGCCGAAAGATTTGGTTGATATATTGTGGCACCTGCGGATCATGGATCCGACACGACCAGTATGGGCATCCCCCATAAGTTTCTGGCCACCAGTGACAATAATCTTTGGTTTGATCAAAAAGAAAACATAGATATGAGGAACCGGCTTGAGGGATTAATTTATTCCCTGTAAGGGGAATGGTAACGAGACTTCGGCATCCAGCTGGAGAACAATCCCCCGTGGAAGGGAGTAGTGTGGTTTTACCTTGTTTACCTTGTTTCCCTGTAATAGTTTCTCGCACCATGAACCACCAAACGTACGGGGATTTAGAAACACCTACTAGGCACAGTAAGAGAAACAGGATAATGTTAACGGGAGTGGTCATTGTTCCTGTAATGGAGGGAGACTTGGGAGTCAGGATAAAAGGAGTTTGAGTGGGTTAGAGGGATTAGGAGTGCAGGCAAACGTTTCAGTTTCTCGAAAGGGTGTGTCTTGAACTTGCAGGGTACGCGTA
>NW_007726868.1:0-862 GCF_000696425.1 Galeopterus variegatus | reverse complement strand
GCCAATAAAGAGTAATTTGGGATCCATGCTCTAAAATATCCCACTAGGCCTAAGAAGGATATGATTTCTTTTCTTTTCTTTTTTTTTTTGTCCTTTTTGTCTTTTTTCGTGACTGGCAACGGATCGCAACCCTCAGTGTCGCGCCCGCACCGGACTGGGACCGGCAACGGGATCGCAACCCTCGGCGTTGCGACCACACCTCGCCCAGCCAGTGAGCCACCGGTCTGCATGTGGGATCCGAACCCTCGGCAGGAGCGCCGCTGCGCTTCCCAAGCGGCGCACTGTAGCAGTGCGCCACCGGGCCGGCCAGAAGGATAGGATTTCTGTCTTAGTTTTTGGAGTAGGTAGGGACTTTATATTTTTTTAATTTTTTTCCTTTTTGTCTTTTTTTTACTGACCGGTAACGGGATCGCAACCCTTAGTGTTGCACCCGTACCGGGGACCGGCAACGGGATCGCAACCCTCGGTGTTGCACCTGCACCGTGCTCAGCCAGTGAGCGGGAACCGGTCTCCACATGGGATCCGAACCCTCGGCGGGAGTGCCGCCGCGCTCCCAAGCGGCGCACTCTCCAATGTGCCACCGGGCCGGCCCCGGTAGGGACTTTAAAAGCTCCTTCCTATTAAGGGTGATTGCCTTTCGAGAAGGGGATAATTCAAATCCTAGATAAGTGGCTTCAGTGAGGGATATTTGGGCTTTAGAAGGTGAAATGTCATACCCTTTGTCTGCCAGGAAATTAAGAAGGGAAGCGGTCTTGGCCTGTGATTGTTCCCACGAGGGACTACAGAGCAAAAGGTCATCTGCATACTGCAGGAGGGTTGACTGTGGGTGGGAAGAGTGAAAATATTTGAGGTCTTGGGCCAA
>NW_007726867.1:541595-542199 GCF_000696425.1 Galeopterus variegatus | reverse complement strand
AATGAGGTATATATACGCAATGGAATAGCACTCTGCTATAAAAAAAGAATGAAATATTGCTATTCACAGCAACATGAACGAACTTACAGAAAATCATATTTTGTGAAATAAGCTAGGCACAGAAAGAGAAATACCAAATGTACTCACTCATAAGTGGGAGCTAAAATAATAAACATATAAATAAAAGAAAGAAATAAAGATACAGCATTCACAATAATACATTGAACTTTCAAAAGGGGAACTAAGGTTACTAGAAGCAGGAAAGGAGTCGGGAGGGAGGAATTGGTAAAAGGCCACAAATAGCAATGACAGTGTATATTATCAAATATAATAATTATTCTAATTTGAACATGAAAAAAAGATGGACATATAGAGCAAAGGAACAGTATAGAGTGTCCAGAAATAAATTCACACATGTATAGTTAACTGATTATTAACAAGTGTGGCAAGAATACACAACAGGGAGAGGATAGTGTCTTTAATAGGTGATGGTGGGAAAATTGGTTATCCACATGCAAGAGAATGAAATTGTATCCTTACCTTACACCATACACAAAAATCAAACTTTGATGTCTATTTCTTCATCTTGCAAAGTATTCAGCGA
>NW_007726867.1:493339-540947 GCF_000696425.1 Galeopterus variegatus | reverse complement strand
AAGGACAATCTATTACTATTTTACTTTTCAAATAAAAATAGTGCCATGTTCTTGGAGAGGTGATAGATTGTGTTTAGGCTCTAAAATCAGAAGGCAAGAGCAATCATCTTGACTCTAAGACTTATTCTCTGGGTCCCTTGGAACACATTTTTCAACTTTATACTCCTCAGTTTTCCAATTCATGACATTGTGATATCAGTATTG
This sequence comes from Galeopterus variegatus, assembly GCF_000696425.1. Taxonomy (NCBI): domain Eukaryota; kingdom Metazoa; phylum Chordata; class Mammalia; order Dermoptera; family Cynocephalidae; genus Galeopterus; species Galeopterus variegatus. Next base: position 540,743 of record NW_007726867.1, on the reverse strand, counting down.
ACTGTCTCCTGGGATGGAATGACAAAATGAGATGGTAAATGATGTAAAACACAAACACATAGTCAATATATGTTAGAGGTTAGCAATGGTCATTGTAAAAAATAAAGTTAAATTACCTAGTTAACGAGATAAATATTCCCTGCTTGCCTGCCAACTAGTTTTCCAGGTAACCTCACTAGGTTTCTAGTTCCCTCTTTCCATGGCTTTTGTTTATCTCTGGAGCAACATTTCTAGAAGTTTACTACAAGGTAGAAAAATTCCTGGAGATGGATTATAACTTTTATTTGTTCTAAACATTTTGGGACCCATATTTTTCTTCAGAATCCATTATGAAATGTAATTTAAAGGACAACTGTCTGACCTCTGCTGTCCAAGCTTTCTGTAGGCCTTTTATCCATTTTCCAAAAGAGAGCTATAACCTACAAATAGATAGGTTCTCTGTGAATTTGGTATTTTAGAAAAGGACATATATATGCTGCAGATAAACTGTAAGAGTTAGATTAAAGATCAAGGGGTATACTGACTTCTCACAGTACTATTAATATACGTGGTCATCTCTTCTTTGAAAGAATAAATCAACCAAAAGTTGACCACAGGGTGTACAGCTGCACTAAAAGAAACTTTGAGAATCCACTGGCTCCCTCTGCAGTATAAATCCTGCATTTAAAATATTAAAACTTCATTTGCTGGTGAACTTTTCACATTTCAGCCAGTCATTTGCCCTCATGTTATTGGAGCCTCTCAAAGGCAAATACTGTCATAATCCCAGTGTAGCAATCATGACAAGACCCCTTAGGACATTCTGTGTAAGTCTGCTGATAACGTGAAAAAAGAGAGAACTGGAATGCTTTTGTCCAGAATTAGCAAATTTTATATATTGGGAACTGTTAAAAATTTTGAAATTATAAGTAAAAGAGAAAAGTAGAACATGAGTGACTATGTGTTCAAATGGTTAACACTTGATATAAGTACACTCCATAAAGCAATATGGCTTGTGTACAATTTGATCTTTGTATCTTCATGAACTTTAATGTGCTAATATACAAGGGTGCATCAAAAAGTTCATGGAAATACTGAATTAAAAAATAATAGGAATCTTTTCATGAACTTTTTGAAGACCCCTCATATACCAATATAAAATCTGGTAATGAGTTAGTTTAGCTTTACAGTTGGCTACATGACATATTTTTCATGAAGGAAAAAATGCTGAGTTTTCCCAAGGAGGAAATCTCCAAAAACTTTTTGAAAAGTGACCAGGCTTCCTCACTTACATTCTATCTAGAAATAACATTGTCAAATCTAGTATCCTATCACACTTGAATAAGTAGTAACTATATTTTACATTCTTAATTGTATTTGATACACAGCTGTAAAACCTGTGGTGGGTTTTGAGAAAATGACCAGTCAATGGGAGGTTGTAAAATATAAACGCTTTAGAAAGGTAAGGGATCATTGGAAGCCCGAAGTCCTGCACACATCCAGAGGTCCAACCTCTTCAGCGACAGTCTCAAAAAAGAGAGCAAATAAAGCAAATATGAACAATGTTTCACAAACAAACAAAAAAAGACAAGAAAGAAAGATAAAAAGGAAGAAAGCAAGCTAAGGGACATATAATCTCTCAATCCCAGTCTTTGAACACATAAATACAAATATTATTATTATATCAGGGGATTTTTGGTACTCCACAGTGCTATTTTTATGTGTGTGTGTATTTATATATGCTTTATATTTATATATAATACATATTTACATATATATTTATATGTATTATATATAATATATATTTATACATATTTTTATAAATATGCTATTTATTTAACATATATATTTAAAAAGCAGTTTGGAGTACGTGTGTGTGTGTGTGTGTGCGTGTGATTTATTTAAGTCTTTTCTGACATATTTTATAATATGAAATTATTTGCAAGTTAAATTTATACATAGTATGAATCAGAATCATATTTTAGAGGCCCCGGGATGATGTGTTTGCCCATCTGTCACTTTGGATAAGTCAAACTTAACGAGTAAATTATTTCTGAAAAATATCTGTATAGCTTTCTTCACATATAAGAGTTAGCCTGTTGGGTAGAGAACCTGACCCTATTTTTCCTTCTAACAAAAAATGATTCTACTGCTTTTCCTTGGAGAGGTGAATATTTTAACACCGGACAATTTAGACCTCAATTGTGACAAAACAGACCCACAGAGGTGAGTACCTCTTGACTGATGGTTGTCTGCTATTTCTTTACAGACAGAGAAGACAAGAATCAGAGAGACAGTTTAGAAAGAAGGAGCAGTTTAGAAACCCTTGGTTCCCAGTAGAAGTTTGACTGATTGGATTAAAAAGCTAGACCCAACTATATGCTGTCTTCAGGAGACCCACCTCAACACTAAAGACACACACAAATAAAATCAAGGGGTAGAAAAAGATATATCTTGCAAATGGAAACCAAAAACGACAGGAGTAGCTATTCTTATATCAGATAAAATAGACTTCAAATCAAAAACCATAAAAAGAGACAAAGAAAGCCATTATATAATGATAAATGATCAATCCAGTTAGAAGACATTACAATCATAAATATACATGCATCCAACACTGGAGCACACAGATATTCAAAGCAAACACTCTTAGACCAAAAAAAAAAAAAAAGATAGACCCTAATATGATAATAGTGCGTGACCTGAACACCCTTTTCTCAGTGTCAGACAGATCTTCCAGGAGAACTCAGTAGCAGAATGCTCATATGCATTCTGTGACTCTCTGAGCGGGGCTACATATCCTTGCTTTGTGGAACTCATTTATACATGCTCATGCAACAAATCAACAAAGAAACAAAGGATTTAACTACATCTTAAACCCATTGAAACTATGCATTTAGAACACTTTGGGGGGCCTCATAAAAAGAGAGAGATAAAATGTCAATGTACATTGAGGTAAGTTCCATGTAAGTATTTCACTAGTACATAACTGGGTCCAAAGCAATATTCTGGGGACCTAGAAGCAAAGAAGATCAAAAAGATACCACACATGGCACCTGTTTCTGAGGACCTTATATTTGCTAAACTATATGAAACTCCACTAAAATGTAAGTTCCACAGGGACTAATTTATTATTCTAATTTGTCGATTGATATTTTCTAAGTATTTAGATCAGTGTATGCACACATCAGGCCCTTAATAAATATTTCTTGAATAAATGAATAAGATACATAGGAAAAGACAGATCATGAAACTACCATAATGTTTCTGAAGAAGGAACAATATGGGATGATAAGATGTGGGAAAAAGTCATAGAAAAATGAGATTCAAATTGCGTCTTAAAAGGTAGATGGGCGGAAATAAAGAGATTTATTCAGGGTCAATATTTATAGCAAACTGTAGAAAATTTGGTAAACAGTGACAAAAATCATACTTACTGAAGTATTTTTAGGAAGAGTAGGAGAAAATAAAGTTTTAAAGATAAGTTGGGGTGGAACAAGGAGATTGGTTCTTTAGATCAAAATATACCCTTTGTTCTTTGAGTAGTCAGGAGCCTCTGCAAGCTTTGGAAAGTGACAGAGCCAAGAAAATTAGGAATGGAGAGATAAATCAGATGGTGGTGCTGATTCTACTTAACCCCATTAATACCAGCTGGCTTCTGTTGGCCAGGATGCACAGATGAATGTCTGGATGTCATTTTTAAAGTCTACATCAATTTAGTTTGAAAAGCTTCAGAAATCACTGCATTTCTCAATTAAACTGAAGGTGTCACACGGCTAATTCTGGAACCAGAAGATCAAGTTGAAGCGATGGCAGTTAATTGCTATCGATTGGTGGGTAACAGCATTAGTAAATTCCATAGGGCCTGGCCATTAGTGAGATATAAAATGTTCCAGTGACAACTTCAATTGCTTTTAGATAAAAAGGAATAAAAATTCAGAGGAAGCCAATGAGATTTAAGATGCTTTGAAGAACTGAAACTCTTCCCTTGATCAAGTTTAACCAACCCTGGAGAAAGGAGATGAATGAATCCATATGGATTGGAAACGTAATGGAAGCTGGAAAAATGTCCAAATCTGTCACAGTCTGAGTCACTGCTTCTCAATAGGACTTTTGCAATGGTGGAATGATCTAAATCTGTGCTTTTCTATGGGTTATCCCCTAGCTGCATATGGCTATTTAGTATTTGAAATGAGGAACTAGTTTTTAAATTGTATTTACCTTGAATTAATTTGAAATTAAATAGCCTAGTAACTATAATTTTGAAGAGGTCAATTCAGAATATTTTTTTTAAAAATTTTCATGTGGCTGCCTGCATCAGTCAGGATAGGCTAGAAAATGCTGCAATGAAAATAAAGAAAATAATAATAATAATAATAATAATAATTACTAGTCTTCCACTTGCTTATAACAACAAAGATTACAGACTCCTGTTCACACTGAATTTTCCATATCAGTTTCAAGCTGGGACCCAGGCCACAGAGACATCTCTGTCCGAAACTTTGCAAATTGTTCTTGTAGAGAAAAAGAGATGCCTGTAAAACCGTACCTTCCGCTGGTTCCTAAGACTTCTCATTATTACTGATGCACATCACTCATGCTCATGTATACTCATGTGTGTGTGTATGTGTATTCATTTATCACATACATAGATACATTTTCCCTAGGCAGTCACATGGCCACTCCTGAGTTCCACAAAGCAACGATATGTAGCCTCCCTCACAGAGTCACAGAATGCGGGTGAGCATCCTGCTACTGAGTTCTCCAATAATTACTTTAGAGATATATTAGTTCATTTTTATTCACTTGGATATTTGGAATAATGAGTTTTCTACACCATGGTACTTCATGTAAATCAGTTCTATATTACAAATGTGAATTAATTGATCTCTTCTTTTAACTTTTACTTATATAACTGAGTCATTACCCATGTTGACTAATATTTTAACTTATGATAAATCCTATTATAATCTATACCCATAGCTAGTCTGGTTACAGGTCTCACCTTCCCCTCTCTTCCTTCCCATTGACCCTCTTTTGATCTGTGCCTTATTCTTCATCTGTCTAAACTAATGAGTCTGATCAGCTTGCCTCTGACATTGAATATTTTTAGACTGTGTCAAATTAATGGTCCTAATTTACTGCTCTTAGTAAATTATCATTCATATATATATATATAAAACAGTACCACATCCCATTCTAGCAACAGAAAAAAGAAAAATAAATAATTGTGTCAATTCCTTATGCATAAAACAGATAAAGTGGTAATTTATTTGTGTAAGTAATTTTATGAGTTTATATTTATTACCCTTAATTATTATGAAGTCAGTGGATGATCATAAATAGATAACTTCAGTGACAATAGATATTTGAATGTGGTGATCTCAATGACAATAACTGATAGGGTTCAGTGAATAAAAGCCCTGAACTAAAAGCCAGAAATTATTTTAATAGATTTGTCATACTAGAATTTCTTTTTTATCAGACACTTCCATACCACTGTCATTATTCATATAAGACATAGTCTCCACACCCATGGTTCTTTAAGTGTAGAAGAAGAAGCAGACAAGAAAGGAGTAAAGAAACAAATACAGGTTGAAAGATTGCAGTGACAGAAATGAACATGTTGATGTAAAGATTCTAAGTCTAGGAGTTTTCTCTAAGGAATCGATATTTACACTGACAACTGAATTATGAGAATTCAGCAGCCATGCTGAGAACTGAGAGAGAGGGATAGGTCTGCAGGTCTTGGGACAAGCAAGAACAAAGAGTTGCCATCAGGTAAGCTGTGGGCATGTCCTCAGAGTGGACCAGTGCCATGCTGCAAATTAAGTGAGCTGGACAATGGATGAGGTCAGAGAAAGGATAAAAACAAACTAAAATAAGAATTTTAAGGCACAAAAGGAACCATTGATGAGTTGTTAGCACTGAAAGCACATTGTCTGATCAGCTTAAGCTGTATTCAGACTGCCTTGATTAGAATGGATTGGCTGATAGAAGAAGAGACCACTGCTGCGAGGACAGCAAGGGTCTAGGATACACCCTGTCACTATGTGGGGGTGAGATAATTAAGCCATTGAATCTCTATAAGCCTCCATTTTCTCATTCATGAAATGAAGTATATAACAGGATGTTTGTGCTAGATTTGCTGTAACAAATGGCCACACATTTTGTGGTTTAAAAGAAAAAAACACATGCAAGTTCAGAGGACAGAAGTCTGAAATGAGTCTTACCCAGCAAAAAGCAATGTGTCCACAGGGCTGAGTTCTTAACTGATGGCTCCAAGAAGAGGATCTGTCTCCTTGGTCATCAAGGCAAAATTCAGTTCCTTATGATTGTAGAACTGAGTTCCCCATTTCCTTTCTGGCTGTCCACTGAGGACCATTCTTATTTTAGAAGCCCACGTGCATTTGCTGGCTCATGGCCCCTTTCCTACATCTTCTAAGGCACCATGGTGCTTGAAGCCCATCTCACACTTCACATCTCTCTTGTCTCTTCTTCCTGTGCTGTGTCCCTCTGACCCAATCTTCTGGCTTCCCCTTCCACTTTTAGGAGCATGCATGCTTACATTGAACCAAACCAGATAATCCAAGATAATGTGCTTCACATCTCTCTTGTCTCTTCTTCCTGTGCTGTGTCCCTCTGACCCAATCTTCTGGCTTCCTCTTCCACTTTTAGGAGCATGCATGCTTACATTGAACCAAACCAGATAATCCAAGATAATGTAGCTATTATTAGTTGATTAATATCCTTAAATCAATCTTAACCTTAATTATTGTTGCCGTATATTCTAACATACTCCCTGGTTTTGAGGATTAAGACCTGGATATCTGGGGGTCAATGGCAGGAGGGATTATTCTTACTACAATTGTTTATTAAGATTTTTTTCTCCACAATGAAACATATACTTTATCTGCATACATTTTTATCTTGACTTGGCAACAAATCAAAGTGGCATTAGGTTACACACTGCTTTAAGTGTTTTTTATAAATATTATGTATATATGGTATATATATATATAATTAGATAAAAATTTAGTGTAGTTGAAGCAAATGATTAAGGGAAAAGGTGTATTTGGCTTTATTCTGAAATTAAGTCATCCATTTTATGAGTACAGGAAAGTGTTAGCCTAAATTATCTGAAAAAAATAATGAAGTCATATTTCTCAGAAAAATTAGGGAGAGTATTGACCATTCGATTTATTTGCTGTGTCTATGGAACTGGCTATTTCAAAGTCACCACTGTGAGATGTTCATGTTGGCCTATAAAATAAATTGGGTTTTCTTAGAGCTTGTCAGTGTTCTGATGATGTTTTATAAAGCATAATTTTAATTATGAGGTATCATTTGCTTTCCAGAGTACCAGTTAAATATTTTTATTTAATATCTCCACCATTAATTTTTGTGTGCCAATTTTTTAATGTTTTATTAAGTGTATATATTTTTTTCTGATGTATCCACAATTTAATTATGAGAGAAATGGATTAAAAAATTAATTAGAAAGAAAATAAGTTCCCTATATAGGCCTTTTTAATGCTGTTTTCCATAAAGGCAGTCTGTATATTTTGCTCCCTTTGATTAACAGCTCTCTCCAGTAAGCTCTGTAAAAGCTGTATACATGCTAATGCACCGTGGTCTAATTTTTGCTAAACTGCATGTATATAATGTAATCAAAACACAGTGTTTTTCTGGAACTAACTCATTATTTGCTATTTCTTTTTCTCATGACCTTTGGGAAGGTAAATAATATCATAAATCCCAAACAATCATGTAATGCATATCCCCAAATGAACGAGGAAAACAGTGCATTTGTACAATCTCTGCAATTGGGTTAGAGTCCTTGGAGCTGGAGTGTCACCCAGCACAGACCACATATCCTGCCCTTTACATTGAACCAAACTGTAAATCATGTAGTTATTTTTATTGTTGCCTGCTCTCTGGTTTGGGTGACAACTTAGTATCCCATAGTGGTATTCAGCGATAAAATGATACACATGACTGGTCACAGGCAGTAGAGGAAGCCCTGTACTTTCTGATTGCTACAGAAAAATCAGTGGTGCAATTTGTAATAGAAATGAATGAATGAATGAATGAATGAATGAATGAAAGAACACAGCAACTTTGGCTTTGCTGCAGTGAATAGAAAGTCAAACTGAAAGCCGATTTTCTTCAGCAGGCACATGGAGTAAGTGCTCTGCTAGACAGGTCTGAGGTCAGGTATTTGCTGTATCTATCACTGATGGCAGTTTTAATTTTCTCCATAGTTTTATTGCAAACATACCAGAGCACCCATAAAATATTCTCCATTCTTAGAGGTCACTTAACATGACATTTTTTAGTTCCCATTGTTTCCGTTCTAGTAGCAATCACAATAGGTCTGTTATCTGCCTTATTTGAATAACATCACCAAATGCTACATAGATAATTCTGGTCTCTCTAAAATACATTTGAAACTTTCAAAACACATTTTAATATTATGATTTTTTAAAATTTCACTAGTAAAACACTGGCGAGAACACCCACATATACACATCCACATCTCTGATTTGAGATCAGAGTAAGAAGATCAAAGAAACTATTATGTTTTTAGGGCAAGCTCATCTAATCTTCAGTAGCAGGCTAGTATCTAAAGGCTTTCTATCTTAGGAAGTGATAGATCAATATTTCTCTTATTTATCTGCTATTTTTGCTTGCTACTCCTACTATATTGTAGGCATTCATTTATCTCTGGTTCATACATTGCAAAAACTTACCAATGGTTTTCCTGCCTCCATTCTTTCCCCACTATGGACTGGATGTCACTTTGTACTAGAGTTAACTACCTACAAGATATTTAATCATACCACTCCCTTTAAAATGTATAATGACTTATATTGTTTGCAGAAGAAAGGCCATATTCCTTAGCTAGACAGTGACCTCTTCTAAAGTCTCAGGTTATTTTCAATTTGAAGTTGTAATTTTCTGCTCACAGATTACATACATTTCTGCTTATTCTTCACCCTGGGAATAAACTATCATACACAATTATGAACCAATTAAATATCCCCTCCTTTTACTCAATCATTTGAAGAGATAACCACATTATGTGAACTTGGAGAGAATCTTTCTTATATCTCTTTCTAGTATTTATTTCAGCAAACTACAGTTGATTTACATTTCTTTTTTCCCCTATAAGTTAAGCTCCATAAAAGTAGTAACCATCTGCCTCACATATAACCTGCATCCAAAACTTGGTGCTGGGTAAAACACTAAGTTATGTTGGCTTCCTAGACAAAACAAGGCATAAATCAATATAAAGGTTCACAACATACATTCAATGCTTGGCATACAGAGAGGAAAAAAACTGAAAAACCCTTTGTGTGCCTAATAAAAATGCTTAAAAGAATACATTCTTTGTGAATAGAGACTTTTTACTCACTGAAGAGTCCCTAGCACATAGCAGATGCTCAATAGTAGTTGTAGAAGTAATACATGGTTATGTATTTCTATTTAGAAAGTCTGGTATGCAGTAGGCAAATTAATTTTGTTGAGGATATTAAAGATCTAAAATGGTAGCACGATTATTGCTTTGAAAGACGAATTTCAATTTTTTGTGATAGGGAGTTAAAGAAAGGCAGTTCAACATAGAAGTACTCATATAGTGCTGGCTAGTTACTAGCCTGTTTCTGTTACTTATAACAAAATATGTGGAACTGAGTAATTTGTAAGAAAATAAAATTTATTACTTAGAGTTTTGCAGACTGGGAAGTCCAAAGTCGAGGGAACACACCTGGTGAGGGCTCCGTCCTGCTGGTGACTAGAGCATTTCAGAGTATCACATTTTAAAATGTCAGAGCAGAGAGAGACTCACCTCTCATGTGCTTTTCTTTTAAAGCCCTAAGAACCATCCCCCTGACCACCATTATTAATCCATTCACTACAGCACGGTCCTACAATCCAATCAACTCTTCAAGGCCCCAACTTTCAATTACCATAATAGGATTTCCTACCCTCTTAACACTGTCATAGTGGGGGCCAAGTTTTGGGGGGACACTCAATCCAAGGCAGCTAGTATTGTAATCATATGGGACAAAACAAGTTTATAGTTAGAGGCTACTACAACTCTACACTTAAATGTACAGTGTGCAGCTACAGAATAGCACTAGTAACGTTCATTTACATTTCTTAGAGAAGATAGTTAAAACTCTGAGTGCCTCAGTTGTTAATGGAAAAGACTGAAAGAGGAAGAAGTTCAATATTGTGCTTTTGGAAATACCCTTCATTCGAAGTGAGAAAAAAAAATGTATATATATATATATATAATAGATAAGTATGATAGTGATGCAAATGATCACTGGGAATTCTTGCAAATAAAATCTTCATGAAAGGTTGTGTGTGTGTGTGAGTGTGTGTGTGTGTGTGTGTGTGTGTGTGTGTGTGTGAATTAAGGTTATTTGAGTGAGTATAAAAGAAAAGTAAATTTACAATGGCTTAAAATTATGAAATGTATTTAGATATTTAGCTTCTTCACAACCAACTAATTAATGTGAATGGTTCCAGGGCTGGTTAACTGAGTCTTCCTGAAGGACTCAGATTTTTGTCCCTTTTTTACCGTGCCTTTGGATCATCCTCAGTTTGGGAACCCTCGTGTTCTTGAGATTAGACTAGTGTAATATCTTGATACTTCAATTGACAGAAATATATAAAACAATGTTCATCTCTCTTTTAGAATAATAAATATTTCTCCAAAATGCTGTAGTAGTTTTCCTCTCACACCAATAAAGATAATTGCATCACATGCCTATGTCTAACAGAATAGCCATAGATAGCTTAAATATTGGAGTACTTACCCATGAGCTAATGATTAGGGCCACCCTGCCTCAGAAATGGTACTAAATAAAATTGTTATCCTGTAACTAGGAATAACTGGGCAACCAACAATGGTAATACATTGTTTTAGTTATGGATTCCTACAAATTGATATTTACATTCTATATTTTATTCTACCAATATATAGAAAATAAAATTTCCAATAGCACATGTTTGTGTCAGATTTTAAGTATTTATAACTTATACAGTCAGCAATATGGTGCGATACTGACAATTACAGGTAAATATACAGAGCTGTTTCCAGATTTACATCTATATTTTATCCAAAACATTTCTTCATCAGATAAGCAAATTGAATTTTTTTGTCCATGAAAATAAACACTTGTTTAAACTGTGGGCAGGTTGTTAAGAACCACAACTAAAGTATAGGTATTTCTGCTAAAATGTCATAAATGGGGCCGGCCCGGTGGTGCCCTGCTACAGTGCGCCGCTTGGGAGCGCGGCGACGCTCCCACCGAGGGTTCGGATCCCACATACAGACCGGTTCCCGCTCACTGGCCGAGTGAGGTGCGGGTGCAACACCAAGGGTTGCGATCCCGTTGCCGGTCCCGGTCCGGTACAGGCGCGACACTGAGGGTTGCGATCCGTTGCCGGACACGAAAAAAGACAAAAAAAATAAATAAATAAAAAATAAATAAAAAATAAAATGTCATAAATGTACTGCTGAAAAAAATCTCATGTTCTGAAAGATCACACACTAAAAATATCAATGTTTATGAGAAGAATAAGGCTAGAAGCAGAATAATGAAAACCTAGGCAACCTTGTAACTGTGGCACTAACTAACACAATAACATTCTAAATAAAATGATAGCTCAGTTACAAAATAGTATTTCTAATAAATAAATGCTACATTGAAAATAATAACATAACTTTTTTTTAAAAGGAGGATATTGTAAGCAAGATTTGAGGCTTTTATATAATAAAGATGTGTACTTTAAAAAAATGAATACCTGGGATGATCTTCATAATTGCACTTTATATGGAAAACAGATGACCAACTGAGCCAGGAGACAGGTGGGAGGATACGTAGATCAGGTGCACTACCCTGCATTCTTCCCAGCTGACTGTATCCTGCCCTTGAATTTTCATTTCAGATGCTGTTACATGTGCCAACATGGCACAATACATTAACAGAATAGTGGGAGAGATTGCATATGAATTGATATTCTCTATTTGGCTGAAATCATTCTCCTGTATGCCAATCATACATGGGCAATTTGTGTTACTGAAGCACTAAGTATAGCAGTGGGACCATATTCAATTAACCAGTTATGCTCCAGATTGATAAATTGGACCCAAAGAATTACAGTGTAGCCAGTTGGGGATGCATTTTTGAACGGCAACTCTTTACTTAGTTGCAAAAGTTTCTATATACCTACTAAATGTGTCATAACTATATAATGATGCCATACCACTTGATCTCAAAACTTCTGGGGACTTCTGTACAGGGCAAGTTATTTCATTCTTCCTAGTCACTTATCCATTTCTAGGAATTAGGAAAATAATAATAATAATAATAATAATAATAATAATAATAATAATAATAATAATGATGATGATAATAATAATAGTAATAATAATAATAATAATAATAATAATGTGGAATCTGACAACTGCCTTTCCTTATGGCATACTGGAGGTGATAATGTATTAAATAAGCAGTAAGATTATATTTATAAATATACTGAAATATGTGCACACACACTGATATATATCAGTATTGCACATTTGGTTTCAAATATCCTAGAAACTGAAAAGAGAGAGAAGGGAAACAGTAATGGGATGCTCAGTGAGTACAAGTCAAAGCAGACCAGTTGATAGGAGAGATGTGGCTTTTCTTCTTAGAAGTCTTGATACAGGGAACGCGGTGTGCTGTTCTCAACAGCATATTTACAAAAGCCAGAGGTCCAACATAAGAGTCCATATCAGTTGAAGTAACTTTGGATGGCAAAAAAAATGGTGGTCTAAAAGCTGCCTTGGTCCAGAGATAAAATAAAAATAAAAATAAAAATAAAGATCTTTAGCTGAATCCTGCTTCTATATTAAAAGATTATTTACAAATCTAATCATCTACTGAGCCAAAGGGTCATTGATGTGGTTCTATCAAAATTTTTGTTGCAAATAGAACTTATGCATAGATTTGAAGGTAAAAAGAGAATTTCATTATTGTGCCACAGATAAGGAATCATTGGTGATAAAAAGAGAACATATTTTTTGAAAGGGCTGTATTTGAGAGGGATAGAGCATTAGGGTTTTATGAAATTAATCTCTGCTAATTAAACAGAACCAATATTTTCAGAGATAGAACTGAACACATTCTCTATTAACATATACATTTGTATAAACTTAAATTTCATTATTGAAGTTATCTTAGAGTTGCCCAAATGCAAAGGTCAATTCACATTTTACAGTATTTCAAATGTGTAATGATATATATATATATATAAAATATATAATGATATATATAATATAATATAATATATAATATATATAATATAATATATAATGATATATATATAATATATTATCTTTAAAGAGTGAATATATGAGTTGAAAATCTATTTCATTAATGAAACATAGTGATTAGGCTTATAGAATAATAAGGTTTTTATTTCCATCAGCTACAACAACTGTAATACACACACACACACACACACACACACACATATGAATTTACTTATTTAAAATTTGTTTATCTAAAATTTGGTTTCCTATATATGTGAATGATTCATATACATACGGATAGCATATATGATTTCATATATACATATATATGAGTATAAAAATTCTGAATTTTCTACTATAATGAGATATTTTAAAACAAACAATTGTATTAACAATTTGTTAAAAATTAGTTTTGTTGAATTCAGAATATTTCATTTCTGCTCTTGAATAATTTTACTTTAAGGTTTAGATTTAGATTTGTGACATTCAGCTATTTACTTAAAGAGTTAGTAGTCATCATGTACTACAAATGTTATTAAATATCAAGGAAATAAATATTCATACTTTAATTTCATGAGTATAGAAGAATCATCTTTGGGAATAATGGTTCTGTCTTTAGCCACATGTTATTTATTATTTATCTCAAAGAATAATAATAACAATAATAATAATAATAATAATAATAATAATAATCAAATTACTCTACTTTCTTAATGAATAGTTATTATGTCTCCAAATATCAAATGTTTCTTTTCTCACACTGACATAAAGCATAGATGTATTATTGTGTATACATCTATCTACAGATGTTTAAATATAATCTCTCTCTGGAATACATGTATCACTCAATTCTAGAGCTCTCTTACTTCTGTCATAAATGTACATTTTGCGCCTATTCTGACTTTATTTTTCCCCTCTATCTCTAGTCTCCAAAAGCTACTATTATCTTGGGAATGGATTTTTTCATATTGACAATTTAGTTTGACTTTCTTACGAATATCATGCATGTATGTATGCAAAATCACACAGAGTGGACTGAAACTCACTATTACTAGGTGAGTACAAAAGAGCTTGACAATGTGCCATAAAGAAGGTAATTTCTTACTTTATCACAAAGATATTAAGCTGACATTTATTGGAGGTATTTTAGCTGATATTTTGGAATAATGCAATAATTTCTGTTTTTGTTTATTTAATTTCATGGGAAATGCTCCAGGACATAGGGCTGGACAAAGATTTTATGAATAAGACCTCAAAAGCACAAGTAACAAAAATAAAAGTAAACAGATGGGATTTTGTCAAACTAAAAAGCTTCTGCGCAGTAAAGGATACAATCAGCAGAATGAAAAGACAACCTGCAGAATGAGAGAAAATATTTGCAAACTATGCATCAGACAAAGGGTGAATTTCCAGAATATTCAAGGAACTCAAATAATTCAATATTTTTAAAAAAAATTAAAAATGGGAAAGGGAACTTAATAGACATTTCTTAAAAGAAGACATACAAATGGTCAAGAGGTATATGAAAAATACTCAAGATCACTAACCATCAGGGAAAAGCAAATCAAAACCACATTGAGATGCCATCTCACCCCAGTTAGACTGGCTATTACCAAAAAGAGAATAATAAATGCTGGCAAGGATATGGAGAAAAGGGAACCCTTACATATTGTTGGTGAGACTATAAATTAGTACAGCCATTTGGAAAACAGCATGGAGATTTCTCAGACAAGTACCAGTAATCCCATTACTGGATATATACCCAAAGGAATAGAAAATGTCATGATATAGGGATACCTGCATTTCTATGGCTTTATGTACAATAGCCAAGATATGGTATCAACCTAAATGCTCATCAACAGACAACTGGATAAAGAAAATATGATACATATACCCAATGGAATACTACTCAGCCATAAAAAAGAATAAAACCCTGTCATTCCCACCAACAGGGATGAGCTTGGAGAAAATTACATTAAGTAAAATAAACCAGGCAGAGAAAGAGAAATATCTCATGTCCTCACTCATATGTGGGATTTTAAAAAGAGAACAAAAGAAAACAATAATAATAGTAATGATAATAATCTGAACTTTTAAAAAGAGAGAGAAAAACTGTGGTTACTAGATGTGGGAAAGGGAAGGAGGGTGGGGGGATAGTAGGAGGCTAGTTAAGGGACACAAAAATAAAGTGAGACAGGAAAAATAAGCCCTGCTGGAATATAGTCAACCCAGAAATCTATAACCAATAATTATTTATTACATGCAACCAACCAACCAGAAGAGGGGAGATCAAAATCGTGCACATCACTAAGAATTAAGTTTTGCAATGATAAATAAGCTAACTACCCTGAATAGATCAGCACACATTATATACATGTATTGAAATATTACTCTGTAGCCCATAAATATATTCAATCAATATGTTTAAATATTTTTTTAAAAAATAATATAAATCCAGAGTGCATTTATATTATTAGTAAGAAGTACAGAACAAAAATACCGTTTAAGTTAATTTGGAAAAGTTATTGAATATAACAATGTGCTTCAATTGAACTTGATACTCTATTCTCTTTGACACTTTTACAGAATGAGTCTCTTGAGAATTTTTTCTTAATCTTTTTACAGAGAATTCAGAGAACACACCACACTTTCTTGGTTCAGGTCCAGCTGCCCTTTTCTCCAGTTTCCAGTGCACCACAGCTACCAGTACGAAGTTGCTGGATCATTTTGCTTGCACATTTTCCATTTCTTATAAAATGCAGATAACAGTTCTTCTCTAACTTAGCATGATTGTTTTGAGGATCAAACAACATAAGGCACATGGAAATGATATGAAAAGTTTAAAATACTGTGACTCTGTGGAATTATCACTCTAAGAGACATAATAACCAGCTTGAAGCATCAATGACTCTGCTAGTCTTTGATATACACACACAGATCAGTTTCTTTTCACCAAGATGCTATGATTTTGTTGTAAGTTCACTAGATTCTTGGATATCACTAGGGCATTTTATAACTAAACCTAAAGTAAATGGCAAGAAAATGAAATAGAGTGTGTTGATCATGATAAAAGTTAATATTGATCATACAGCAGAGTATTCTTCCAGAAATTCCTCATTAAACAAAGAAGAGACCATTACACCCTTTTGAGATAAGTAAATGTTAATTAAGAAAGCATATTGGGATGTGACTTTCCTTCAGAGCAGGCAAGTTGAAAGGTCTTTGGGACAGGTGCAGGTGGGGTATCTGAGATGAGTGTTTATATATATTTCTCTATCACCCCACTGCACATGCATAACCAAGCCCTAGCTACCCAGCAGAGGTGCACATCAGCTGGAAGCTTCTCTGATGTCTCCTTCAATCTGTTAACATCTGCAACTCTTTGATTCTCATCATTCATATCACTTAAGTTAATACAAATGTCTGCAAAATTTAAATCTTTGACATCATTTATAGTTCGGTGTGAATAAAGTATTTATTTCTTAAAATAAATGTTAAGAGAAACAAACAAGCAAACAAACAAACAAACAAACAAAAATCAGGGATCTGGGTGCCAGAAGCAAAAGAAAATATGTTATCATGAAGTGCCCAGTGGAAAACTGACTGCTCTAAAATTATGAGTGTAGTATGTCCTCAGTGTGATTCATTTACTCTACCTTCTGTATATTTTTCATGACATTAAAAATTGAAGCAGTATGGAATAGCCAGATAATTCTTAATTAGAGAATACCTTTAAACTCTTGATACTTTGAGAATTTCTTGACAAAAGTGGATATGAGTGGCTAACTGAGAGTTACACAGATCTTTCTTCCTACCCTAAGTTCCAGGTCATGATTATAAAAACGAAGAACATATTTTTTTTTCCCTTTTTGTCTTTTTTCATGTCCGGCAATGGATTGCAACCCTCAGTGTCGCGCTTGTACCAGACCGGGACCGGCAACGGGATCGCAACCATCGGTGTTGCACCCGCACCTCACTCAGCCAGTGAGCGGGAACCGGTCTGTATGTGGGATCCGAACCCTTGGCGGGAGCGCCGCCACGCTCTCAAGCGGCGCACTGTAGCATGCGCCACCGGGCCGGCCCCAGAACATATTATTTTTAAAAAAGAAGAATCACTATCAGTTAAAACTAAGCTGAGTTCACAGGAAGATATGCAGTAGCATATAAAAATGTGAAATGGTAGATTAAGCCAAGAAAAGAATACATATTACATATTTTGAGTGAAAATACATTTTGTGCGGGGGTGATTGGGTGGGTGGATGTGGGTGTATGCGAGAAACTGGACGGAAGGAGGGATAGTTGACCAAATAACATTAGTATCATAGTTGTATTTTTCTTTAAAGAAAAATATGAAAAATCCACCCTCAATTGGAAGATAACAGTAGTAATAGAAACTACTTATACATAGTAGGTAGTCAACAAATATTTAAATAAATGAATATGTTAATACACTTCATAAATATCCCTCAACTTTTCCAATACAGCTAATCTTACTCATCTGTTATACCTTACACACAAGGTATCTGCATAACAAACTAATATACAAAATTATAACTCCAAGAAAAAGTTACATTTTTCTAAAGTCATTGTGAACATCTTACGTTCTTTACTTGACTCATCCTGGGAATATCTTGTAAAACATATTACACAGGCAGGTAAGATATTTGGCTTTTTCTATTGCCATGTTTTAATCCACTTGTGAGTTTGAAATTTAAATCCTTTTAAAATTCAGTTCCTTTAAAAATGCTAATCTCAAAAAAGATTTTTGTTTAGTTTTTGTCATAAAAATAATAATTCTCCTTTCTGGGGAATTATACACTACATTCTATTTTATTTCAGTTTCATTTCTCACATTCCTAGCTCTCTTAATACTCTTGTTAGGATTCTGCCCATTTCCAGTAATGCCGTCAACACAAAGTGAAAAGGCATTCTTAGAAAAGAAAAATAATTATATTGAAGTTTTTTTAGAAACTTTTCCCCCTTCTTTTTCCTTTTACCTTCAAAACATTGAACTCTAGTATTGCTTTACATTTGAGACTAAGTCTGCATCTCAAAAATATTGATTCTTTCATCTGCAGGTGTCCTTGGCCACAGCAGACAGCACAAATAAATGAAAATACATGTGCTTTCTTGCCCTTTCAGAAAAGATTCATTATTTGTCCACGGTCCTTCATGATCAAGGCACTGAATCCCTTGGTTTACTGTTACATAAAGTATCTCTACAGAACAATTCCACAGAAGTTTCTATCTCAGGAAATTGAAAGAAAGGAGAGAGACTTGGAAACCTTTCCATAATGATGCATGGCATCAAATATTTATTGTGTCTCCTAAATTCTAAGCCCTGTGTTTGAGTTTGCAGATAAAATGACCAGAAGAAACACACATGCTCCCTGATTTCTTGGAACATCTGCTCTCAGGAGATCAAGAAGGTCAGTCATGTGGAAAACAGCACGACTATTTTGAGAAACTCCTGAAGGACAGGGAGAGATGGAGTAAAGAGAATCTTAGTCTAAATATCTAAGGACCCAGGTTCTAGGTCCAGTTATTACCAATTAAATTCTCAAATGTAAAATAAAATTCAAAACACTTACTTCACAGTGTTTTCCAGTGGCCTGAATAAAATAAATCTTGACAACCATGTTGTGGACATTTTGGATTTTTGTTCATTTTTGTTCTGGTTTTTGTTGTTTCCTATCATATCCTCACTGTCTTTTAATATTTCTAGATACATAGCAATGATATAGATTGGTATAAATCTGTTTGATAAAAGATAAGAAAATATTTGTAATAATTGAAAATAGTTTTGATATTTGAAAGTCATTGGGGACTCCTTATTAACATCTTGGGCTCTACTTAAAGAGCATCACGATAATACTACTTCCCTATTATTCCTGCCGACTACAGTATTTTCTTAACTATTAAACAAAGATTACTTGTCTTTAGATTTTTTTTATATGTTCCAATGATAAAATGTAAGATACATGAAATTTTCATATATGCTTGATTTTATTCTACCAAACTTTTGACATTGCTGGCCCCAAACCTGATTTTTTTTTTTATTAATGATCAAAGTGTTACATATTTGTAAGGGATTAGCAAAATAGATTGGGAAGAAACCTTCCAAAATTGAATTAAAAGTAAAGGTCGCAATGTCATACTGAGATTATGATTGTTACTAGTAATTTTTTTTCTCATCCCTATCTTAAGATATTTGTATCAAGCACTCTGGGGAAAAGAGAGAAAAGTGGAGGAGGATACTGGAAAGACAATTAAAAAAAGAAAATTTTGATTCAGCCTTGTTTTTCTCCCATTCTTACTTTGTAAGACTTGTTCAGAGTGTCCATTTAAAATAAAGCCAGAAATATGCAAACACAAATTTTATGACAACTAGCCAGGCATCTCTCAGCCAAATCATGTTTGCTCCACAAAATTCCCTAAAGTTCCCGAGTGATCTGGGCTAAGGAAGAGTGGATTATCTCAGAGGCAGCAATTATTTTTTTTAAAAAATTGTGTTTGTATATATTTGTGTATGTGTGTATATTTCCCCCAAAACAACAGGGCCATGAGATAGAATGATTTGTTTTGTTTTGTTTTGTTTTTGTTTTTGCTGTTAAATTCTTTAATCATCCGTGGTCTTTGATCAAGGCTTTCTTACAGCAAAACAATTATATGCCTAACATTTAGAGGAGCCACTGTGGGATAGGGTTAGATTTATTTATTTTTATTATTATTTTTTTAATCTTTATTGAATCAAAATTGATTATACACATCTTGGTGGTTCAACATTGAGATATGTTGATCAAATCAATATTACTAGCATATATATAGGTACAAACTGTAATTATTCTTTACTCCCCTTGTCCAATCTCCCCCCATCCCTTTCTCCCTTCCCCCTCTCCTCTAATTACCCTAGATTTCTTCTCTCCTTCTGAAAGAATAATGGTTACTCTGTCAATTTGTCTAGATGATCTGCCCAATGCTGAGAGGTGTGTTCAGGCCCCCCAATATTATCATAGAGCAGTTGCTGCTTCAGTCTCTCTGGAATGGGCTTTGTGAAGAGAGACATCCTCTTCTTTTCTTTATCTCTGCTGATGACTCTCCTTGTGTCAATGCACTCCAGTGGCTGGCAGACCATCTGCATGGTGGTTGTGGCATCTAGCTGCTTTTGTGGCAGCCATGGCTACATGGTGGTGGCTCTTGTGCGCCACCCCCACGGAGGTGATGTTTTTGGCATCCTCCTTTGTGCTAGCGGTGTTCCTGGGTGTGGGTATTGTCTGGTCCCTGTCTCCTTGCCTGGTGTCCCCAGGCAGGCCCTGAGGTGCTGGCAGTGTGTCTGGTTATGGTAGGGGGGTCTGGTCCTCAGATCCATGCCTCATGTCCCCTGGTAGGCCCCAAGTTTCAGCCTGGGCTGAAACTCATTTTTTGTCCTTTGCTTACTTCTAACTCAGAGGAACTTCCTGTGGGAACCAGGACTTGAGCTCTGTGGTTGAGCTGAATTGCTGCTTTGCTGCTGTTTCCCTATGGATGCCTTTTTGTGCATCTCAGGGTTTAATGGTTGACCTTATAGGTACTTCCAGCTCTCTACTCACCTACTGCACCCGGGTGGTGTAGAAACTCCAATCTCGGCCTGAGTTTTCTCATCAAGCTGCACCCCATGCAATTCTGCATTCCCGACCAGTCTCCTCTGAGTGGTCCTGCACTGACTGGGAGACGGATTGGCTGTCCTTGCTTTGTCCCAGTGTTCTCCCTGTTGGCCCGTCTCCCCCACCACCCGTACTCCAAACACTTCCCATGGGACAGGCCCTGCAGTGGTTCCTGGCTATGACTCACTGGCCTCTGAATGGCTCCCCTTTTTCAGCTGTTCTGGCTCCTTGCTCCTGTGTGGGTCCACGGGAACCTTATTAGTTGTCTTGTTGTCCTGGGGGCCACCAAGGCTCTCTTCTCCCCTGCTGCCTCCAAGTAACTCCATCTGAAGGGCACAGCTGTGGCTTCTGTGGCCTCCTGCTCCATGTGCTCAGCAGTTCCAGCCTCAAAGCAGCCATGGCCTGAAATGCTCAGAGCAGATTTTTCTTTCTCTCATCATGGTTTCTCCTGCCTTCATAAACTCCCTAGGTCAACCCTCCTCATCCTCTGAGCTCCAGTGACCCCAGCTTGCCTGATGTAACATTTTTATAGTTGTAAATTGGTTGATTTGTGGAAGAGAATGACTCTGGGTACCATCTATTCCTCCATCTTTACTGGAACTCTTAGAATGGCTTTTAAATTAGTGATTTGTCTCATTTTTCCTAAAGAAACATGATCTCCACTAAAGCACATGAGAGGGAAAAAGCTCCTGTGACAAAAAGTTGCAAAGTCAATAGTCATAGTTTCCTTTACTGGGTGTTGTTTATTATTGGTTCAATAAGATAAAAACTGTGCTTTACATAATTTGCTAGCTTATTTATACCCACTTTAAAAAAAATAAATGTCATATAAACAGGATACTCACTCCTAGGCTGGAAAAGCATAATTAAAGTAGATTTCCTTGACGAGGATGGGAATAAGAATTGTCTAACATCTTTTAGATAAAACCACTTATTTTATTTAACTTTATTATTTTCAAAGTTCATTTGACCATGTTATCATATTTAAATCAACAAAAAATCTAAGAGGTTCATTCATTTCTGTGTATACAAGAAATAAAGTAATTTGTCATAAGTTACAACAGTTTACAAAGACTATCACAAATGCCACCTACTTGACAAAGTCTTTCCTTATCTGCCCACTGCTCACAACCACATTGCTCTCTAAATTTTTGGAGTGAAATATGGTAGTTACACTTCTCCCCTCTATAGACTTTAATAATCATGAATAAACATAGATAACATATTTTTGAAACTCATCACACACAGGCACTGCTTTAATTAAATATTAATATTCACTTATTTGATTTTCCCAACAATCAATATTATAATCTACAATTTACATATAAGAAAATCAAAGCTCATAAAAAGTTAAATCACTTATACAAGATGATTGATATGTGGCAGAGACAGAATTCAAACATAAACCATGCATTTATACACCTCGGACTGTCTTGTATGAAAAAAGAATATCAGATCTATCTGTGCATCATCTTGAATGTATAATATAATGTTTTCAGTATACCAGTCACTAATTAAATACTTACGAATAAATAAATAAATAAAAAGGGCTTCAAATAAGGTTAAAATAATTTTCGAAGAGTAAAGATGGAAATGAGTCCTATAAGTGTACGAACATAAAAGGGTCATCGATAGTCTTAATATCTGGTTTTCCTCAACAACTATATAGATCTGAAATAAATGAAATATAACACACTTGTATATACTAGTATATAATAAAGAAGATTAAACAGAAAAAGAAAAATAACTGTTCAAGTCAGTTAGGTTAAGGACAAAGATAGTCATACAAAGGTAGAAGCTCTGTCTAACAAAAGTGATGCCAATTATAGAAATAACTTATAAGTCTGGTGAAAGATTCATGTATTTTGAATAAGCTAAAAAATGTAAAAATTGATTTTTACATCATTTTAAATAACTATTATCTATGTTGTCAAGATCTGGGTATCATTCATATTTATCCATCCTACACTCAAAAATTGTTACAGAGTAATATGTTAATATATATTTATTGAATTTATTAATGCTTATGATAGCTTGCCTCTAAGAAGAAGAAAACAAAATGACAATTTAAGTCTGTAGCTATATATTCATTCCTGAATGAAACAAGAAAGATATCATTGGACAGCAACTGCTACTGTATTTTGAAATTTTGTGTTCTATGAAGCATACAATGCCTATCTATATGCACAGCACATCAGTCTGAAATATACTTGAAATATACATACAGAATCTGGAAAAGGAAGAGCAGAACTGATTTAAAAACTGATGTCTGTAGAGGAACAGTACATATGAAATGGAAATGGAAATTTATTTATTTATTTATTTATTTATTTATTTATTTTGATCATGCTAAGTAGACTGAAGATGCAAACAAAATCTGGGGTGAAGGGAGGAGGGATATATTTCTTAAATATATGGGAAAAAATGATTGCCTACACTGAAATAGAGATTAGCTCTAACATACAGAATCAAGCTGGCAAGAGACAACAGAATTCACAGTGTTTAGCATCATATTCTCTGGAGTTCTCCAGATATGCATTCAAACACCAGCCCACCCATGGACTTGGCTTTCTAATTTTGTGAGAATAAAACTCTAGAAATCCAAGTATGCTCCTCTGTAAAATAGGGTCACAGATATGC
Source organism: Galeopterus variegatus (assembly GCF_000696425.1). Classification (NCBI taxonomy): domain Eukaryota; kingdom Metazoa; phylum Chordata; class Mammalia; order Dermoptera; family Cynocephalidae; genus Galeopterus; species Galeopterus variegatus. The sequence continues at coordinate 517,166 of NW_007726867.1, read as the reverse complement.
CTACGTTATAGGCTCATGGTTAATAATTTTAAAAAGTAAGCATAAAAGCACTTATGCAGCTATCCAGCATATTAACCAACATTAGCTATTATTATTTCATTTTTACTTTTTTAATCTAAAAAAATGTCAACCAGGAGCCAGTGATTATCCAAGAAAAAGAGGAGGGGATTGGCTGTCAGATGAAACTGAAAGAGTATTTGTCTATAATTAAATTATTCAAATCACTTATAAAATAAATACAGAGGCAATTTTGAGCCAAATACCAAACCCACATAAAGGATTACACTATTTTAGAAAGACGAAACTGCAAAATTCGGTAGTACCATACAGCACTGGTGATGGGAATTTAATTTTAGGAGCTGGTTTACAAAATTTGTTTACAAAAGTTACATCAGAATTTTTTTTTTTTTTTTTTTTGGCAGCTGGCCATTACGAGATCATATTCTATGTACATATATATAAGAAATATACAAACAGGAATACATATATGCACTTATATATAGAATATACATATATGTGTGTGTGTGTATACATACACACACATAGAAATGTATATATTTATATTTATATATTTATATTTACATCTCATCTCCATTCAGGGAGTTTACTTCTACAAGATATTGTGTTGGCTTTCACCACATGACTCGTTTTGGTTTTATGGTGGGTGGAAACTATCACCCTGACCTTTTGCTTTCGGCTTGACTTTGTGAACTGCTTGTAAAATATGATCTTAATGTATTTAATGAAAACCAAGGCTTGAAATGTGCTTAGGACATTGAATTTGTCCTTGGAGGGTGCTGACTTGAACATAATAAGAACTTCCTCCCTGCCCCTTGTGCCATGAAATGAACAAATGTGTATTAGGCCTGAGCCCAACATACCAATTCTAGTCAGACCCCACTGTTAGAAGCAGAACTATCTAGCAGAGCCCAACCAAGACCATCAAATGCCATCCAACTGACGGATTCAGGAGCTAGAGTAGATGACTGATATTTAAAGCTACTAAATTTTGAAGTGTTTTCCTATGTAACAAGAGCTGGCTGATACAGTTCTATTCTAGATCCATAAAATTCTCAACATTTAGGCAAATATTTGGCTATCACATTGAATGGCATATTGAAAAAAGAATGGAAAGTCACAAAAAGTAAAGTAATGGGTTTTAGAAATTTTATTTTTAGATTAAGAGGAGCAAATTAAAACCTGGAGGCCACTGGCACAAGGCTCTTCCAGAAAATCACCTGTAAGAACTCTTGAAAAGAACAAATGTCTGTACATCAGAAACCAAAGAATATTATATTATGGTAAGAAAATAGCATTCTGGTTAGTGAACTTAAAGAAATTATTATTAATTATTATTATTATTATTATTATTATTATTATTATTATTATTATTTTTATTGAATCATAATTGATAGTACATATTTTGGGGGATCAACATTGACATATGTTGATCAAATTAATATTACTAGCATATATATTGTTACAAATCATACTTATTCTTTATGCCCCTTGCCCAACCTCTCCCCATTCTCTTGTACCTCCCCCTCTAATTACCCTAGATTTTTTCTCTCCTTCTGGAAGAGTGATGGTTACTCTGTTGATTTGTGGCCTAGATGATCTGTCCAATGCTGAGAGGTGTGTTCAGGTCCCCCAATGTTATCATAGAGCAGATGTTTCTTCTGTCTCTCTGGAATGGGCTGTGTGGAGAGAGACATCCTCTCCTTTTCTTTGGTGTCCGCTGGTGACTCTCATTTTGTCAACACACTCAAGTGGCTGGTGGATCATCTGCACGGTGTTTGTGGCGTCTAGCAGCTTTCACAGCAGCTATGGTTACTGTGAGGGCTGTGGTGGGCCACCCACATGGAGGTGATGTTTTTGGCATGCTCCTTACATAGTTGGTGGTGGCTATGGCCGTATGCCTTATTGTGAGAGGGGTCCAGTCCCTGGCTCCATACCTCAGGACTGAAGAAATTATTTTCATGTGAATAAAAGATGAGAAAATGTCTGGTTATAGATTGATATTAGAAAATAAAAGATATTGAAAATGTGATATCTGGTAGAGATTCTAGTCCAACAAAACCAATAATCACTTACTAAAACAGAGGAAGAAGAAAGATTTTTTTTGTAAAAAATCAAGCGATGCTTACTATGTAGTCCCACCCACTGTATGTGTGTGCAGTTAGTGAAACCATGCACAACTGCGTGCATATTCATATATTCAAAACTGATCTGTGATACAAAGGGAAGATGATAATTCAGAGACTGGGCTCAGTAGAAACATTCAAAATGTTATTTGAAAAAGAAAAAGAAGAACGTATTTTTAATTATCTTAGGTACAATTAATTATTATGCGGACTACATGGGAATGATAATTGATGCATGAAAATAGGAGATAGAAAATACAATGAATGTAAAAAGAGAAGGCAGAACAAAGGGAATATTGGCATTGACTTTATGGAAGAAAACGTGTTGCTTAAAGTGATAAATAAAAATACAATTAGTGGGAAAAAGGTAAATATGTGTATGTGTTGTAGAGGAGGTTGTGGTATTGAAAAAAGAGATTAAACTATATCATGGTATTTCTGGATACAAATTTTTGAGACCATCCTTTATACAATCCCTCTAAATAAATACACATTTATTGTCTATTTCTATTTATTACCATATTTAATAATAATCAGATTTAGGATAAATAAAAAAAAGAACCTCCTCAAAGTATTGAATAGAGTAAAAAATTGACATGGAATGTTTAGTGTTGTGGCATGGAACATTTAGTTATGATGGTGACTTTTATTGACAGAACAATACATGTAAAAACTTACTGAGAAAAGGAAAATTACTAATATTGATGTCCAGTTAAAGGACTCCAGTAAAGCAAAAATGTGAAATTCCATGCACTTTTGAAAGGTTCAAGGAAGTGATTAGACCAAACTGTGGAAAAAAACAAAAGAAAATACACTGACAATATTTAATGCATCAAAAGTATTATTTCTACAGTATTTTCCAAAACTATTTTATGTAATCATTTTCTAGGCATTAGTCACAACAGGTTTCATTATTGCTCCTCTTATATGTTTGTTGAAATTGCCACCGGGATAATGGATTGACTTGGTCAACATCCACAGTTGGAGAGTTTGGGAGGCTCCAGGAAGTCAGCCTAGGAGAGTGGTTTCAGGCAGACACATGAAGGGTGCCTCCTCTTCTGGTTAAGAACATGAACTTGGGAACCAGATATCCTGGGTTCCAGTCCTGGCTCTCTGTAGCTTACTTGCTATGTGATGTTTTGCAAATTACTTAGCTCTTTGTGCTTTTGTTTCCCTCATCATTGAAATTGGAGCTATAATATTGCCAATTTTACTATGTTGTTACCAAGATTAAATAAGTTAATATTGGAAAGAAATTGATAAAGGATCCAGTAAGTAACAAATAAGAACTATTCAATTCTCTGTTAGATAAATTACAAACTATTTTCATTAGAGCATATGTGTACTCTACCTATTAACATGAATTGGAGTTTCTCAAGTAGGGGAAATTTTTTATTGTAAAAAATTAAACATTAAATATATGAAAAATATGCCCACACCATGAACATAATATATGCATTTTTCTCTGAAATTCCATAAACAATGCCTTAAGTCACCAAGTCGCATACTTCTGTAAGAAACTTGAAGCAAGAGCCTTTTGACAAGGCATCAATGCTCTGGAAATATCACACCAAATTTTGATTCATACATATGTTTCTCATATTCTAAAAAAGAATATTTTCATGTGTGCTTGCTTTGTTTTCTCTCTCGTAGGTTCCAAAACCTGTGGCTATATCTCACTCCTTAAAAATTTGTCACATGCCCAATAGAAAAATAGGCTGCTAGTAAACACTATTTATTTTAGGGTCTCTGGCATAAAACAATTACTGTAACTTCTCAAGTATGCCACATTTTAAACCTTATCATTTAAAACCAGAAACATCTGAGAAATACTGAAGTATGTGTTACATAAGTTTTAACTAAGGACTAAGTAATGATTATAAATAAAATCAAGATACAACTAGCAAGAACTTCTTCTTTATAGAAAGATAATTTTCTAATAACCTTTCCAGTTTGGCACATTAACAGGAGATGGCTCTTACTTCCAGCCACTCATAATATCCACTAAATAAATATGCAATCTGAAGAATTAAATAAATACTTAAATGACAGAGTCATTTAGATTTACTTGCAGTGTCTCGTTAACATGGCCCTATACTTTCTGTGTCTTATTTCAACACTTTCTGTGTGTCACTGACATTTCAATAAATGAGAAAAAACATCTTATTGTTTGAGCTTATGGGGACGATAGCGATCACTAGTTTAACTACAGATATTTTCAGTAATTTCACCAGAATTAATTATTTTTAATATCACTAAATATCAGGAAATCCACAAACAAGTAACTGTCCTAAATTTTTCAGTATAGAAAAGGCATCATTCTGCTTCTTTTTCTTTTCCAAAGAAATTCACCACACATCAATAATTATGGGTTAGTTACTGTAATTTACGAATATTATGCAACTTGAGAATGTGATTTCTATTTTCTCGGATAAAGTTCAGATTTTTTTACATAATGGCTCTTAGTCATTTGAATATGAAATTCAAATAACTACTTTTAAAAAATATGAAAAGACATTATTCTACTTCATGAAAATTTGATTCTAGGTTTGAAAAGGTCAACTTTTGTTATTGTTTTCCTCCTTTCTGCTTCAGGCAAATTTTATTTTTACTTATAAAAACAGGCTTTTTTCGGGGGAGGGGGCAGTTTAGTATCTTAATATGCTTCATACAATATGATGACATTAAAACCTTTCAGAAACTATTCTAATTTTTTCTCTATATAAATACCTTGGGCTATGCCATTCCAGAAGAATAACCGGGAACAGGATAATCTCTGGAAAATGAGGCGGATATTAAAAAAGATAAACTGAATGACATATATATCTATATCTATATCTATATCTATATCTATATCTATATCTATATATAGATATATATAGATATAGATATAGATATAGATAGATATAGATATAGATATAGATATATAGATATATATAATTTGTTTTTTAGACATTCTACAGAGAGTAGAATGCTGCATCATTCTGGATTCATGGCATATGAATTAAGGCTCAGATGTCTCATGTTTATCTCAACACGGACATCTTATTCTTTATTTTGTTCTTGCTTTTCATATCCACATCCTCGGTCTTCACCATTTACTCTAAGTAGGTTGCTTATTTTTCTGTTTCCTTTGTATGCCTCTTTTGGCATTTTTTTTTCATTCTTTTTCCAAAGCATGAATATATGAGAAAAAAAAAAAATGAGAGGAGAAGATAAGAAGGAGTTGTAAAGAATGCTTATGTAAAATTCCCACATAGCAGATAAAAAATAATTTATACTTGACAGGACATGATATATAGTAGCTCAGAAAATCTGCTGTGTGTATTGTCAAAAACAACACAATATTCAATTTATTTTGAGGCAATGTAAACTTGTCTCTCTTCAGACAAGGAAAATCTAAAACCACGAAAAAATAAAGCTTAGAAAAGCAAGAAGCTCCTTCAGCAACAGTCTTACTACAAGCAAATCAGACTTTACCACCTCTTCCTCCTATAACCATTTTAGTCACACTGCTCTTCAAAGCCAACAAATTCATCCTAACCTATAAATAATAATTACTTGGCATACCTCCAGGCCTAACTACACATTACTCATTAAACTCACTCTAGTTATTGTAGCCCACAAGTGATCTCAATGAACTTTCATGACACTTCAGTTTGTTAACACAAGATTAAGCATTTAATTATTCACAATTAATTTGTATGTGCCTCGAGTTTTTGCACAGATAATAAACAAGACCAACACTCAGCACTCTTAGTAGCTATTTTATTCCCTGTGCTTATTTTCTCTTCATTCTGGGCTCTTTATCTGCTTTATTTTTAATTCCATCTGGCCCCAAAGTAAATATATATGGATAATGCATGTGGGCTCCTTTGAATCATCTCAGTCAGCTACATATATTTACTTTGTGTGCAGAAAAGATTCATTCACCTCCTGGACGTTTAAACGTCCCCTCATCTTTCCTGCTTCACTGAACGGCTTTAAAGTGAAAATACTTTCCTTTTCTCCTACATGAGTTATAAGATTTTTTTGTACCTTTTAAAAAAGATTATGCATTTTAATTATATATGATTTAAATAAGGTAGAGAGATACTTTTATTCATGTATGCATGTGTAAAATTGTTAATGTTAGGGAGTGAATAATTTTGTCCTACCCACAAAATTCATATATTATAATATTAACTCCCATATGATGACATTAGGAGATGAGTCCTTTGGGAGGTGATTAGGTCATGAGGGATGGACCCTCATAAATGGGATTAGTATCCTTTTAATAAGAACATAAGAGAGATGATTTCACTCTTGGCTATGTGAGGATACAAGGAGAGGAAGGCCATCTACAAACCGGAAAGGGTGTCGTAACTAAATACCAGATCTTCTGGCACCTTGATCTTGGATTACTTGCCTTCCAGAAATGTGAGATATAAATATTTGTTTTCTAAGCCACCTAGTCTATGACATCCTGTTACAGCAGCTAGAACTAAGAGAAATGGTATCCACTAAAAAGTTACAATTACAAGTGACATCAGAAAGATGGCAGAATAGGAGATACTCCACAAAAAAATAAACAAATACATAGATAGCTACTCGTGAATGAAAATTGGCTGGAAGGGCTCAAGGATCCAATTAAAAACTTGCAACTACATAGTTGAGAAAAAAATGGAGAATAACCATACAGAAATGATTGCTGGGTAGATTGACATACCTGAGGTATCTGGAGATGCCTAGAAATAGGGCATACAATATCAGTATCAACCACACAGTGAGTGCCACTGCTATCCCCAGTGGCCTGCATTGCAGAAGACACTGCCAGCTTTTGCCACTGAAGTACCCAACAGCCCTCACTGCCACTAATTGCCAAGACAGGGAGATGCCACTCTGCCTCACCTAAAGAAGGAGCCACTGTTTTGGGACTAGAGCAGCCACCCCCTCAACCTCACATGTGCTGTGAACAATGGCTCTGTGGCTACACCAAGTGCAACTGTGCCTCAGGCACTGGAGCCATTGGTGCTGTGGGCTAGCCCTGCTGTGGGCCCCAGAGCTGTGGTCACCATGCAGGCACTTACATTACAAACCTGAGCTCTGTTAACACTCCATGAGTACCTGTGTCTCAGATATATAAGCCATCACCCACAGTGAGCTAGCCTGCACCAAAACCCTGGAGCTGCTTTTGTTCCACATGTACCCAAGCTCCAGACCCAGGTTCTGTGGCTACACTGTTTAAGCCAATGTTTCAGACACTAGATCCACCATTGCAGCATACGTGTCTGTGCTCCAGTCTCTAGGGCAGCAGTAACCTTGTACACACATGTACTCTGGACCCCAGCTCTACAACCACTTCACAAGTGCTTGTGGTGCACACACCATTGCCAGTGCAGCAGTGGGGACATCTGTGTCTAAAGTAGTGGTGCCATCACTGCCCTGGGACCTAAAGCTGTGGTCCTTTTATGCATGCCTGTGCTCCAAACAGGACAACAGGAGTGGCTCCTTGACCACTCCATGAGTGCTACACATCTGACACTGTTGTAATTATCACTGGAAAAATGCCTGTGAGCCAGATCTAACATCAAGAGGGGTTCTATCAACCATGAATTCCTACATTGGAGAAACAGAGATCAGTAGACCCACATCAGCTTCTACCACTAAAGAGCCGACAGCCCTCATTATGGTTGTGGGCACCACCGACCAGGCCCACTGAGAGCCTCTGAAATCTTCCATGTTGCATGAGCAACAAGAAAAATAATAAACAAAAGGGATTATATCACACCAAAAAGCTTCTGCACAGCTAAGGAAACAGTCAACAGAGAGGAATGACAACATACAGAGTGAGAGAAAATATTTGGAAACTATACATCTGACAAGGAGTTAATCTCCACAATATACGAAGAACTCAAACAACTATACAGTAAAAAAATAAAATAAATAAAATTAAATAATAATAATCATCATCATTATCATCCAATTAAAAAATGGGCAAAGAAGATGATTAGATCTTTTTCAAAGGCAGACATACAAAGTTTTCAAAAACCATATGATTAATGATTGACACTTTTCAAAGGAAGACATACAAATGGCCAACAGGTACACAAAATAATGCTCAGCATCATTAGCCATCAGAGAAATGCAAATCAAAAGCACAGTGAGATGTCATCTCACTCCAGTGAGACTGATTAATTATTAACTAAATCCAACATCATTTCATGATAAAACCACTCAACAAACTATAAAAGAAGGTAACTTTTGCAACCTGATAAAAGGGGTTTTATGAAGAGCATACAACTAACATTAGAAGACTGGAAGTCTCCCCCCTAAGATCAAGAATAAAATAAGGATGTATATTCTATCCGTTACTATTCAACATTTTCTGAAGGTTCCCTCTAGGGCAATTTAGAAAAATTAAAAAATAAAAGCAAGAAAGAAAAATCATTCATATTGGTGAGATAGAATTAAAACTATCTCTATTTGTAGACAATATAATTTTTAGTACAGAAATCTTAAGAAATTCACAAAATAAATATTAGAACTGGTAAATGATGCTGAAATCAGGATAATTATTCGCCTAGTTAAAATTGCACAATATAATCATTTTTGTGGCCCTTTACCAATTTCTCGCTAACCCCCTCCCCTCCCTCTTTCTCCCCTCTGGAATACTTAATACTGCTAAGATTGACCTACACATTTATCTACAGGTTTAACACAATCCGTATCAGATATTTAGCTAGCTTCTTTGCAAAAATTGAAAAGCTGTTCCTAAAATTTATAAGGAAAAATACTGAGCTCAGAAATGAAAAAGATAATTAAGAAAAACAATAGCAAAATTGGAGAGCTTACATTCCCAATTTCAGGACTTATTACAAAATTACGATAATAAAGACAGTGTGGTAGTGGCATTAGTAGAAAAATATACATCGGTGAAATAGGATTAACAGTCCAGGATAAATCCTTATATTTATTATCAGTGGATTTTTTACAAGAGTTTCAAAATGATTCAATGAGAAAATAATAGCATTTTATGATTCTGGGGAATCTGGATATCCACACACAAAATAAGTAAGACCCTACCTCATACCATTTAAAAAAATAATTCAAAATGGATGAGCAGCTTATTGGCAGAAACTAAAACTAAAAATCTTAGAAGAAAACAGAGGTACATTTTAGGGATTTTTAGGTTTAGTACAGGATTTTTAGATGTGACACTAAGTGTATAAGAAACAAAAGAAAAATATATATAAATTGAATTTTCTCAAAATTAAAACTTTTGTACTTGAAAGGATGCCATCAAAAATGTGAAACCACAATCCACTGAATAAGGTTATTTTCAGAACAAATGTCTAATAAAGAGCTAATATCTGGAATATATACAAATGCTTACAAATTATAATAAAATGACAAATAAACCTATTAAAATAGTAAAGAACCTGAATAAACATTTCTACAAAGAAGATATAAAGGGTAAAATAAGCACATAAAATTATGCTCAACATTATCAGTCATCAAGAAAATGAAAATCAAACCCACAATGAGGCATCACTTCACACATGCTGGATTGGTACAATCAATAAGACAAATAATAAGGGTTGATGAGGATATGGAGCTATTGACACCCTCCTAAACTCTCCATGGGAATTTAAAATGATACAGCCACTTTGCAAAACAGTGGTATATCTTCAAAAAGTTAAACATAGTTATGATTAGACCTAATGATTCTACTCCTAGGTATTCCAAGATAATTGAAAACATGCAGCAAAAACAGTACTAAGAGGGAAGTTTATAGTGATAAACACCTACATTAAAAAAAAAAAATAAAAAGATTTTGAAAAACCTCTACATGAATATCTTTTAGAAACTAGACAAAGAACAAGTAAGCCAAAATTTATCTAAAGGAAAGAAATAATGAAGATTAGAGCAGAAATAAATCAAATAGAGAATTAAACATAATAGAAGAAGTCAACAAAGCTAAATTTTTTAAAAGATGAAATCAACAGGCTCTTAGCTGAATTAACTAATAAAAGGAGGGGGGATTTCAATAAAGAAGATCAGAAATTGAAGAGGAGACATTACAACAAATGCCTCAGAAATAAAAAGGATCGCAAGAAACTACTATGCACAATTATATGTCAGAAAAAAATAATAACCAAGAAGAAATGGATAAGTTTCTACAGACACAAAATGTACCAAAATGGAATCAAGAATAAATATAAAGCTCTAACAAATAAGAGGACTGAATAAGAGAATAATCAAAAAAATCCCCAAAATGAAAAGCACAGGACTAGATAGCTTCATGGGTGAATTCTACCAAACATTCACAGAAAAATTAATGCTGAATATGCTTAAACTCTTTTAAATATAGAAGAAGAAACACTTTCAAATTAACTTTATCATGATATTAAAGGCAAACAAAGACATCTCAAAGAAAGAAAACCACAGGCCAGTATTTCTTGTGAACATAGATGCAAAACTCCTAAATAAAATACCAGCAAACTAAATTCAACAGGATAATAAAAGGATTATTCATGACCAATTGAGATTTATCCCTGAGATGAAAGGATTGTTGAACCACACACACAAAAAAAATCAATATGATATACCATGTTAACAGAATAAAAGCTAATAACTGCATAATCATCTCAATAGATACAGAAAATCATTTTACAAAATTTAATAACCGCTCATGATAAAAACCATCAACCAAGCAGGCATAAAAATTGAAAAAAACTTACCTCACTAAAATAGAGACAATATGTAACATACTCACAGCTAACATCATTATCAGTGAGGGATAACTGAAAACTTTACCTCTGATTTCTGGAACAAGGCAAGGATGCTCACTCTCACCACTTCTATTTAACATAGCACAGGAAGACCTAATAAGAGCAATTTTACATGAAAAAGAAATAAAAAACATCCAAATCAGAAAGAAAGAAGTAAAATCATCTCTGTTTCCTGAAGATATAATAGTGTTTGTAGAAAACCCTAACAACTCTACAAAAATATTTAGAAATAATAAAATTTAGTAAAATTTCAGAATACAAAGTCAACACACAAAAATCAGCACACACAAATTATAAACTATATGAAAAGGAAATTAAGAAAAAAATTCCATTCATAGTAGTGCCAAAAAGAATAAAATACTTAGAAATATACTTAACCAAAGAGATGAAACTGAAAATTATAAAACATTGATGAAGAAAACTAAAGAAGACATTGATAAATATAAAGATATACCATGTTCATGAATTGGAAGAAATATTTTTAAAATGTCTATATTATCCAAAGTGATCTACGGACTTAATGTAATCCTTATCAAAACCCCAATGACATTCTCTACGGAAATAGAAAATAAAAATTCTAAATTTATATAAAACCACAATAGACCACAAATAGCCAAAGTAATCTTGAGGGAATAAAAAGGAAGAGTCATTACAATTCCTGACTTCAAAATATATTACAAAGGTACAGTCAAAATATTATGATGCTGACATAAAAATAGACATATAGACCAGTGGAAAAGAATAGACAGTCCATAAATAAATCCACACATTTATGGTCTACTGATCTTCAACAAGAGTGCCAAGAATCCACAATGGTGAAAAGATAGTAATAATAATCTTCAATAAATGGTGCTGGGAAAACTGGACATCCACATGCGGAAGAATAAAATCCTATCTTACATCATATATAAAAATCAATTCAAAATGTATTAAAGACTTAAACATAAGACCTGAAGCCATAAAATGACTAAAAGGAAACATAGGGACAAATCTTCTTGACATTGGTTTGGGTAATGGTTTTTTGGCAGTGACACGTAATAAAGGCAAATGTAGACAAGGGGGATTTCATCAAACTAAACAGCTTCTACATAGCAAAGGAAACAATCAGTAAATTATAAAGACACCTGGAGAATGGTAGAAAATATTTGGAAACCATACATCTGATAAAGATTTAATATACAAAATATGTAAGGAACTAAGGCAACTTAATAGCGAAAAACAAAACAAAAGCAATTAAAAACTGGGCAAAGAAATCAAAATAGACATTTCTCAAAAGAAGCCATCCAAAAGGTACTTGAAATGGTGCTTAACATCACTAATCACCAGGGAAGTACAGATCAAAACTATAATGGGATTTTACCTCATAACTGTTAGAATGGCTATTACCAAAAACCGCAAAAGATGTGTGTCGGCGGGGATGTGAAGAAAAGGCAACATTTGTACACTGGCGTAGGAATGAAAATTGGTAGAGTCATTATGGAAAACAGTCTGGAGGTACCTCAAAAAATTAAAAATAGAACTACTATATGATCCAGCAATGCAAGTTTTTGGTATATATCTGAAAGAAGTAAAATCACTATCTCAAAGGATCTTCTGCATTCCCATGTTTTTTGAAGAATTTTTCACAATAGCTATAATATTTAGACAACCCAAGTATCTGTTGATGAACAAATGGATTTAAAAAATGTGGAAATTGTGCTGTATGCAACACCATGGATGAACTTGGAGGACATTATGCAAAGTGAAATAATCCAGACAATAAAGACAAGTAGTACATATTCTTACTTTTACATGAAAACTAAAAAAAAGGGGAACTCATAGAAGTAGAATGTAGAGTGGTATTGCCAGAGACTTGGAGGAGATTGAAATCAGATGTTGGTTAAAAGATAAACAAGTTCTGGAAATCTAATGCACACATGGTGATGACAGTTAACAACACTATATTCTATGCTTAAAATTTGCTAAGAGGTTAAATCTTAAGTCTTCTCACCACACACACACACACACACACACACTCAACAGTAACTATATGAGGTGATGAATATGTTATTAGCTTCATTGTGATCATTTCACAATGTATGTATATCAAAACATCACATTGCACATCTTAAATATTCACGATTTTTATTTGTCAATCACACCCTCAACAAAGCTAAAAAGAAGAATAATTAGATAATTTATAAATGATTATTTAAATTGACAATTTGCATATTTGAAGGTGCTAAACTTCCCTTGTTATCAGATAAAAGCAAATTCAAATCATGGTATAATTGCACTACATAAACAACAGGATAGCTAAAATAATAATGAAAATCTTTTTGGTGTCATGTACTGAATATGCTACTAAATATATGTAAATATAAAACTAAATATGTAGTCTATGTGCCAGCAATCCTATTCCTAGTTATATACATACCCAACAGAAATGAATCCATATGCTCGCCAAAAGGAATGTTCATAGAAGCAGTATTCATAATAACCAAAAATCAGAAATAACCAAAAGGCTCATAACCACATACTGGAAAAATAACTTGTGGTATAATCACACAATTACAGTAATGGTTCTCAAGCTTTTTGGTCTCAATGTCTCTTTACATTTTTAAAAATTATTACAGAACTGAAGGAGCTTTTCTTTATGTAAGTTATATCTATTAATATTTACAATATTGTAAGTTAAAATTGAGATATTTTTAAAAAACAGGAATACATTACTGCCATCACATCATGCAACCTCTGGAAAACTCCACTGTACATTCATGACAGACTGAGAGTTGAAAAAGCAAATAATATCTTAGTGTTACCATGAAAATGGTTTAGACTTTGTGGACACCCCCAAAAAGTACCAGGAGCCCCAGAAGTCCACCTGTCACATTTTGGGAACCACTGCTTATATAATGACAAAAATGAATAAACTACAACAATCAAAAATAAGACTCTCAACAACTTAAGTATAGAAAGAAAGTATCTCAACACAATAAAAGCCATATATGGCAAACCCACTACCAATATCATCCTGAAAAAGCTGGAGGCATTACACTACCTGACTTGAAATTATACTACAAAGTGATAGTAAACAAAACAGCATGGCACTGCCATATAAACAGACACAGAGTCAATGAAGCAGAATAGAGAACTCAGACATCAATCCACATGCTTACAGCCATCTGATGTTTGACAAATTCACCAATTACATACATTGTTCTTCAATAAATGTTGCTGCAAAAACTGGATATTTATATTTAGAAGAATGAAGTTAGACTGGTTCTTCTCATCATATACCAAAATCAACTGAAAATAGATTAAAGACTTAAATATAAGGCCTGAAACTAAAAACTCCTGGAAGGAAATGTCAGTATGTAGGACTGGGCAAGGACTTTGTGAATAACACCCCAAAAGTACAGGCAGGACAAAAAAATGGGATTATATCAAACTAAAAAGTTTCTGTAAAGCAAAGGAAATAATCAATAGAGATCAATAGAGTGAAAAGACAACTTACAGAAGGGGAGAAAATATTTGCAAACTATGCATCTGACACGGGATTAAAATACAAGGAACTCAAACAAATGAGCAAAAAATAATCAGGTTTTAAAAATGGGCAAAGGAGCTGAATAGACATTTTTCAAAGGAAGACATACAAATGACCAACAGGTATATGAAAAAATGCTCAACATCATTAATCATCTGGGAAATACAAATGAAAATCACATTGAGATATCATCTCACCCAAGTTAAACTGGCTACTATCAAAAAGACATAGAATGACAAATGCTGGTTAGGATGCATAGAAAGGGGAACCCTTCTAAACAGTTGGTGGGACTGTAAATTAGTGCATCCTTTATGGAAACCAGTATGGAGGTTCCTCGAATGACTACAGATAGAACTGCTACACAATCCAGCAATCCCTCTCCTTTGTGAATACCCAAAGGAATGGAAAGCATAATATCGAAGGGAAACCTGCACTCCCATGTTTATCATTGCTCATTTTATCACATCTATTTACAATATCCAAGTGTTGGGATGAACCTAAATGTCCATCAATGGACGATTGGATAAAGAATATGAGGGGGGAGGGAGTATTTGGTAAAGGGACACACAAAACAACCACATTGTATATTGATAAAATAATTTTTTTAAAAAAGGAATATGTGATATAAATACACAATGGAATACTACTCAGCCATAAAAGAAAAAGAAATTCTGCCATTTACAGCAACATGGTTGAAGGTGGAGAAAATTATGTTGAGTTAAATAAACCAGGCACAGAAAGAGAAATACTGCATGTCTTCACTTATAAGTGAGAGGAAGGAAGTAAAGAAAGAAAGAGAAAATAATTTGTTGAACTTTCAGAAGGAGTGAACAGAACTGTGGTTATTACAGGGAGGGTATGGGGAGGTGGAGGGAGATTAGGGAGAAATTAACTAATGGGGGATACAGTGGGGTGGTGGCTAGAGAATAAGGGGCATCTCTTTAAAGTGACATGTTCTAAATGTTCTAAAATTGATTGTGGTAATGGTTGCACAACTCTGTAAGTATACAGAAAATTATCATGTATATGTTAAATGTGTGAGTTACATCTCAGTATAATGTTAACAACAACAACAAAATAATCTAAGCAGCTTTTACCTTCTTTCCACTGCTTTTGAAAAATAACTTAAGATTTGTAAGAAATGTGAAACTGTGTTTTTATACATATTTTATGGAATTCATTTTTTCTGATTATAATTAGCTGCTTTGATAACAAATTCGTCTGTTTAGGGAGATCGGTAAAATACTGGTTCAAGGCTGTCATAGGCTAGACTATATTAAGCAGAATTTCTGTAACATTTGCTGTCTTGTACAGTAGCTTCTTTTAATTCTCTTTGTGTTTGCATTGTCTCTTATGTTAATTTGATGTCTGAGTTCCTTAGATCTTCCATAACACTGGGGAATACTGCTAATTTCATAGTCTGGATGTGTCTAATTCACATGATTATGAAAATTGTTCAGTTGTTCAACCTTCCACTCTTTCAGAAATCTTTGTGGCAGAATACATGAGAATTAAATACTGTTTTGCTCAAACTCTCCACACTGTTTTCTTATTCCTTCCCTATGCCTACACATTTTTAATTTTATTGAAGTGAAAATACCAACTGGCCACTGGGTTTTGTTCACATTTTTAATAAATGGCAATAGAAAGTCATCGCCACGCCTATAACTTGCATTGATATTTGAAGCAGTAAGTGTAGTTCAGAGAAAAAGAGAGGGTCTATACAAAAATGACTTGACACTAGTAAATAAATTTCTGAATTGAAATAATTTGTTGATTACTATGGAAAGCATTTTAGAATAAATGAGTAACCCGTTGTACATGAATGCAGCTATTTCATTTCCACATGTATTTATATTTATTTCCACTCCATTTACTGAGGTATATTTCCATACTAATTACTTAAAATCTTCAATATATATATATTGAAAAAAATATATATATATATATATTTTTTTTCTCTAAATTTAGGGCTTGCGAATTGAAGACTACTTGATATTTGTTAGGAATGTTTGCTCTCCGAATATCACTAGTACTTCATGTAGATAAGACACTGCTTAATTTATTGCTAACCTAAATAAGGGAGAACACTCCCTGGGCAAAGCTTGGTAGCATTTCCAAAAGAAAAGAATAAGGGTAGATTTATTACATTTTTGAATTTTTTTCCAGTTTTATTGAGGTATAATTGACAAATAAAAATTCTATATGTTGAAGGTATGCAACCTAATGGTTTGATATACATATACATTGCAAAATTGTAATGATAATATGCTAATTAACATATCCATCACTTCCCATAGTTACCATATTTTCTTTTTGTGTGTGGGTGTGGTAAGAACACTTAAAATCTACCCTCTTGGCAAATTTCAAATATGCAATACAGTATCGACAACTATAGTCACCATGCTATACATCAGATCTCCAGAAATTATTTTGTTTTAAAGTCTAGTTTAAGGCAAGTATTTTATTGAGAAAGTTGGTTAAGTTTGGGAAGGATCATAATGTAATAGTTTATGATTTGAGGGAACCAGAAGGCAGACTTCTGAGGCCAAGAGGTAAATAGTATTGGGATGACTGCTGATTCTTTCCATTAAAGAGTTGATGAGTCTTTCAGGAAATTCCTGTAATAAAATTCAATATTATTTTCTCGGGCGAGAGTCTCCTGGAATGGTAAAATTATGATACAGCAAACAAAAAACATAGTAATGTCACATTTTAACAAAGACAGCAAGTTGTATGAGGGCAGATAGTTCTGTTTCTGTATTCTTTAACAACGTCTTCACAGAGAGGGGACCTTTGAACTTGCTCTTGCATTTTTGAACTCTATTAATGAGAATTAAAAGGACAGAAGCAGTTTTACCTGTTTCTTCATGAAGGACAGAAGAAAAAAGTTTGAACTGGAAGATTTTAGAGATAAATGTGAGATTGAGATATTAATTAAGGGTCTACTTTAAAACGAAACAAATGAAAGGTCATCAATGAAAATATTTGATGTCATGAACTGAGTAATAATATATGGAAATTTATTACTATACAAAACACAGGCGAAATACAAAATATAGGCTACAATGTGCAAAGTACAAAATAACCTAATTAAAGCATTCTCAAGTAGCAATTAGTAAAAATCAGGTTAAAGATAGGCAAATATATGGTAAGCACCCATGTTATTGTTATCTATTTGGTTACATCTAAGTTATATTTTTTCTTAAATTTAATACAATAAAATGTAAAATCATATTGAAAAATTGTAATTAAGAGGTAGAGTCTGGAGTTAGACACTTTTAAAGTCTCAACTCTGTTTCAAGCCCTTATTCTGTCATTTCTTGGTTATAGAAATTGTATAACTATAGAACTTAGTTTAGTTTGTGTGTCGGTGTTCTGTAAACTTGGTAGAAATAGCAAAAACATTCAGTTGTTGTTGGTTTAAATAAGATTATGTGTATATATATACATAAAGTGCTATTACCACACTTAGACTCAGTGTGTTTTGATAAAATTTAGCTACGAAGGTTTTGTTACTATTTTGTTTTTCTTTACGCTTTTTTTTAAGGTGGGCATCGGCTATAATTAAGAACAGGATGGGATTCCCACTAAGGAGTAGGATTCTGAAATCAATCATAACTTGACTATGGTGCTCTCGGATATGGGACGAAATGCCATTACCTGTAAAATCTCATGCATTCTATTTGGTTAAAACCCTTTATAACCATTGTCCATTATTATTCCTTTGATAATCATCCAATTATAGACTTACAAGTGGATTTGGGCAACACTGTAATGGTATGTGGGGAGTTTGCTTATTAGTTGTGAAATTATTCAACTGATAATTGAATAGAAATTCTCAGACTGGGAAGATGCATAATACAATAGGCCAACACAAAGAGTTCACAGTAAGGACCCACAAAACTTCCAGAAGAAGAAAATACACATTTCTGAAACCTGAGTGAATATATCACTTGCATTACTGTTCCTCTCAGGGGTCCTGATAATAATCTTTCTTTGGTGTGTTTGACTGAGATTGGTTTTTTAAACACTGGGTGAATTACAGCGATATTCAAATGTGGTCTTTGAAACATTTTGATGATTCATGAAAAGACCCTTATGGTGTCATGTTTTGGTGCCGCTCTTAGCTAACTGCAGTTTCTGGGTTGACTCATTAATCAATATCTGTGACAGAGATAGGTCTCCCAAATGGTTGGGGATTGTTTGGAAGGACATCGGAATGAAAGCAAAATACAGTGATTTCAAGTCACAGGACATGTCCTTGAAAGTAAAGTTGATTGAATTTGGGCCTATGATCTGAGTTATTCTAAGTCTAGTACTCAAAGGCCAACCTACAGGACCCTATCGCACACTCCAATGAGGAGTGTAGGTATTGTGGCCTCCTAGAGAAATCTCTTTTCTTTGTTGATAGATAACAAAAGAGAAGTGAGATTATTGAAGCTTAATGTGGAATTGTCTCTTCATGGCAAATAAATATCAAACGTTTCTCAGAACACAATAGGACACAGAAAGAGGTAACTAAGTAATAACAGATTATTCAAACATCCAGTATTAATAGAGTTCTATATTATCTATGTAGAAAATTGCAATTTGCTGAGCCTTTTACTAGTTTACTTAAAGAAAGAGATACAACTGCAGCATGATATAAACAAAAATATGTATAAACAAAATATAATGAAAGCCGAATAAACAGTAATAAGACATCATTTAAAAAAAAAAACAAAAACGGAGACCTCAATTCTATCCAAAATTTATCACTGAAGTCAGTGAAAATCAAATAAATATCTCACCAGTGCTTTTCTATTGATTTTTTAAGTATATCCTCATATTCTCAAAGAATATGAAGATGGCCAAGAACACTCAAGATCATTTCCAAAATAAGGAAGGTAATAAAACTATCCTATTAGCTGACAGAATTTAGTATGAAGCTCAATGTACTAGTTTTACTAATTAGAAAAGTGTATGATATTTGAATCAATAACGGAAAGGATGGAGAGGCCAAAAACAAATTCATGTTGACATAGACATCTTTACATATCAGAGAGGAAAAGAAGTATATTCAATAAACAGATTTCTAGCGTTGGATAGAATTTCTTACAATGAATGAAAATGTCAATAAGACAATACAGTACACAAAAACATGGCAAACACTAAAATGTAAAACTTTGTTCAAAAATGACTGTAATAGAATTAATGTCAGCTAGCTAACACACATTGTCAGGCATATAACTAATAAAGAGTTACATTCCAATATAAAACACCACCTAAATTCGACAAGAAATGACAAACTCTGCAGTAGAAATATAAGCAAAATATATTACAGATGATAAAAGAACAAAAGAGAAAACCTAAGTGGTGAAAAAATATATACTTACCCACAAAAAGCCTCACGTTACCTGTAACCAGTGAAGAGCAAATTAAACAGCATCTGAGGTACCATTTCAGACATGTGAGGTTTACAAAAATCTAAAAGCCCAAGAATACAATGTATAGATTATTACCCAGAAATCTGCTGTGGAAATAAAAATGGTTATAATAATTTTGGAGAGTAAGTGGGTAGTGTCTATTAAAGTAAAAAGAACCCATAATATTCAACTGCCTTCTTACTTTTTCTTCTAGATAAACTCTTGCCCATATACAAAAATAGTTATTGCCACATTATAATACCATGTGTGTACACACACATACATGCAGACACACAATAGCCTAATAAGCAACAACAACAAATATTAAGGTGGTACCATTTAAATGTTCACCTCAGTAAATAGGAAGAATAAAATGTTTCATAATTAAACAACTGAATGCTATAGAGCAGTCAAATTGAGTAATGCAGGCCAATATTACACACATATCAACAACCTTAGTTGGATATTATATTTCCAGTATAACAAACTTTATTTCATTTAAATTTCAAAAGTACAAATTATGCTATATATTTGAATTGGATATTACTATATGAAGTAAGATATACAAGATACACTGGGGATGATAAAGGCCAGATGGAAGATGGTGGTTACTTTAAGTGAATAAGAGAGGGGTAAACACAGTGTTTCAATTAATCTCTAATGTGTTTTTAAAACTTTAAGATATATATGACAAAAGATTAGTAATAGATTGAGAAATGTGGTAGGTACACATGTGCATTTTATATGATTATCTTTTTGCATTTTTGGAAATATAATTAAAAGGTGGTATCAATTGGATTAAAACACAAATATCACACATATCCTGTTCATAATATAATAAATTTATTAAGATCAATTTTATAGGATATTCCTGCTCTAAACTTCTAGTGCTTTCCATACCAAGATTTTTAATAATGCTCTAATCTTTTTCTCTTAATTACAAAAAGTTAACATCCTCAATCATACTGTTTTAGTTGAAAGGAATGAAAAGAATCACCATCAGAGTTTGCTGAATATGTCAAGAAATATATTTCTGTTTAGCAATTTCATTATATATATTTGATTCTTCAAAAGGTGTTTATATTTTTGAACCTGAAATTCTACTTCTAATAATTTACCCTAAAGAGACATCATGAGATAAAAAGTTTTATGTTAAAAGGTTTCCATCATGGTACTATGTTAACATTTGAAAAATAAATGTTTAATAGTGTAGGACTGGTTAAATATTTTTTGATATGCTGCAACACATTGAAACCATTAAAATATCATTTTCATAAAATATTTCATTACAAGAATAAATTGCATATAAAATAAAAAGAGGCTACAAATCCATAGTGCATTATATTCATACTAAGAAGCATATGGATGTAAATGCACAAAGGTTTATCTCAAATCAAATTTTGTCTGCGTTTTTCTAATTTTATACTGAGAATGTGTTAATATACATTTGTATGTTTAAATAAATACTAATTTTCAAAAATCAACTACTGCAAACTACACAGCTTCTTACTAAAAACTCAAGAATGTCATGAATTCTGGTAGATTTATGAATTTCCCATCCCAGTAAGTATTCACACTAGATATGCTTTAGAAGAGATTCCTGTAAATTAGATAATATTGCATCAATTATTACATTTCCTGACTTTCACAATTGTTCTTGGATGGCAGTTATTTGAGAAAGGGTGTTTTGTTTTGTTTTTAGAAACTATACATGGAAGTATTTGATAGGAAAGGGTGCAGAGAGTCTCTAACTTACTTTCAAGGGTTCAGAAAAAACATGTACATATATGAGAGAGGGGGCCAATAATGGTGCAAAGGGTACAAGATGCAAAAAATTGGTGAATCTGAATCAGAATGCACACAGGTTCCTAGGAATATTCTTGAAAAATTGTATAATTTTAAAATATATACCAAAATAAAAAGTTACCTCAAGAAACCTCCAACTCAATAAAATAACTCTTGGAGTATAGTATAATTAGGGTGTAGCTTTACACTTATTTTTCAGAGGGCCCCATTGTTGCTGGCAGTCACAGTGAGGGGGGAGATATCGGGAGTAAAAAGTAAGACAAATACAGTGGTTTGAGAACTTCCTTAAATATATGTACGCACACACACACACACACACACACATACACATACACACAGGTTTGAATATTCTTACTGTTACGTAGCATGGGCAGCACATTGATCAGAAGTCTACTAAGATTTGAGTAAAATATATTGCCGAAGCTGAAATAGAAAAAAAAAAAATTGACTGTTTAAGATTTAAAACACATGTGTCTTCAATCTTTCACAGGCATGAGGAAGGCTGTGAGTCCCTGTAGTCCCCCAAAAGGGCATGATCTCCAACAATCATTTCAGATGATGCCAAATGTAATATGAAAAAGGAAGAATTCAGATTACAAAGATAATCGTATAGAGAAATAGAAGTCAAGAAAGTTTCTTCCAGAAAGCAAGATTGTGGCATAATCAAAGAAATTTCCAACCTTTTTTGTACTCAAAGGATTTTCACCCATGTCTACACAGTGAATTTAGATTGCTACAGACAAGTGGCTGCTGAATGTCTTCTATCATGATCATTTCCTAATATATATATTTGTGTGTGTGTGTGTGTGTGTGTGTGTGTTTATTTTATAGAGCTGCAATGAACAAAGGAGTACATGTATCCCTTCAACATGATGATTTCCATTCCTCTGGGTATGTACCTAGAAGGGGGATTGCTGTATCATATGATGGATCTATTTGTAGATGTTTGAGAAACCTCCATACTGTTTTCCACAGTGGCTCTACTAATTTACAGTCTCACGATCAGTGTAGGAGAGCTCCCCTTTCTCTACATCCTCTCTAGTATTTGTTCTTCTCATTCTTTTTTATTATGGCCAGTCTAAGTGGGGTGAGATGATATATAAATGTGGTTTTATTTTGCATTTCCCTGACAACTAGTGATGTTGAGCATTTTTTCATGTACCCATTGGCCATTTGTATGTCTTCCTTTCAAAACTATCTATTCAGCTCCTTACCAATTTTTTAATTGGACTATTTGTTTTTTTACTGTGAAGTTGTTTGAGTTCTTTGTATATTCTGGATATTAACCCCTTGTCAGTTTAGTTTACTAATATTTTCTCCCATTCTAAAGGTTGCCTCTTCGTCCTGTTGATTGTTTTGTTTGCTGTGCAGAAGCTTCTTAGTTTGATATAATCCCATTTGTTTATTTTTTTCTTTTTTTACTTATGCTGTTGGGTTTTTATTCACAAATTCTTTGCCCATTTCTACATCCTGAAGTGTATCCCTGCTATGTTTTCTCCTAGGAGTTTTATAGTTTCAGGTCTTATACTTAAGTCTTTAATCCACTATGAGTTGATTTTGGTATATGGTGATAAATATGAATCCAGTTTCATTCATCCATACATGGATATCCAGTTTTCCCAGCACAATTTACTGAAGAGGCTGTCCTTTCCCCAGTGTATGTTCTTGTTCCCTTTGTTGAAGATCAGCTGGCTGTAAGTTCCTGGGTTGATTTCTGGGTTCCTGTTTTTATTCTATTGGTCCATGTGACTGTTTTTATACCAGTAACATGCTGTTTGGGTTATGATACCTTTGTAGTATAGTTTGAAGTCAGATAGTGTAAGACCTCCATTTTTTTGTTTGTTTTTATCTTGTTCAGGATTTCTTTGGCTACTCTGGGTCTTTTGTTGTTCCATATGAATTTTAAGATTCTCAATAAAAGCCATATATGACAAACACACTACCAATATCATTTTGAATGAGGAAAATCTGAAAGCCTTTCCTTTAAGGACAGGAGCAAGACAAGGATGCCCATTCTCACTACTCCTATTCAACATAGTATTGGAAATATTAGCCAGAGCAATCTGGCAAGAAAAAGAAATAAAGGCCATCCAAATTGGAAAAGACAAAGTCAAATTTTCACTGTTTGCACATAACATGACCTCACATACAGAAAAAAAAAAAAAAAAA
>NW_007726867.1:485527-492339 GCF_000696425.1 Galeopterus variegatus | reverse complement strand
CCCCCAAAAAAAAAAAAAAAAAAAAAAAAAAAAACATAACCTCTACCAAAAACTCTTAGAGCTCATAAACATATTCAGTATAGTTGCAGGATACAAAATCAATACGCAAAAATCAGCAGCATTCTTATGCATCTACAGCAGACAAGCAGAAAAAGAAATCAAGAAAGAAAGCTCATTGACAATAGCTACCAAAAGAATGAAATACCTAGGGATAAATTTAACCAATGAGGTGAAAGATCTCTACAATAAGAAATACACAACACTGTTGAAAGAAATTAAAAAGGACAAAAAAAGATGGAAAACATTCTGTGCTCTTGGATTAGAGTAATGAAGATTGTGAAAATATCCCTACCACCCAAAGTGATCTATAGATTCAATGTAATCCTCATCAAAATACCAATGACGTTCTTCACAGAAATAGAAAGAGCAAAACTGACCTAGGACAATATTTTGAAAAGTTCTTCCCTCACTGCTTCATAGTGTAAAATCTGTTATAAATTAAATTTACAGTATACACTAGTTTGTTTCTGGACTTTCTACTCTCTTTCATTGATCTATGCTTGTGTAAATATCACACAGCCATGTAATTATAAGTTTTATTTAATGCTGTGAGTTCTGATCACTTCAAACATTCAATTAAATTTACATTATATGCCAGGTGTTGAAAAAGTAATTTCTTATTAAATTGCATAATCATTTGTTATGTTTCTGCCAACTCTAATAACGGATAGTTTCTTTTATGAATTTGACCAAGAAAGAGTAAGAAATAATTGTACACAGAGCTCTTTGCCAATTTATTACACATTTATTGATTTGCAAAATCAAATTTATAATGTAATCTCAATTATAGCATAAACTCTGTATCTTTATTGCTAGCATTCTCTAAGTTTATATAAATTCCTGAGAGTGACACATTTTTCTTACACAAATAAACACATGTAAATGAATGGATTGATTAATTAATATTATAATGCAATGCTGAAAGGATGTAAAGAGAAATATTGGCTAGATAATAAAAACTCTGCTTGTAATTATTAATGCTTCCCCTGGGCAAAAGCATTGCCTTAAATTACAAGACAGTGAGTAATACTTTTGTAAGATAAACATAAAAAATAAGGTAGAATAAGTATTTCATTTCTAGTGAGTATTATCACATACTTTTCATTCTTGATTTTATATAAAACATTAAAAGCCAACTTTTTTGACTGTTCACGAATTCCCATACTATACATATATATTTATATATATATATATATATATATTTAAATACATATATATGTATTTAAATACATATATATATTTAAATACATGTATATATATATATATATTTAAATACATATAATTTAAGAGCCTCAGTAATGAGTACACAACATCATTACTAATTTGAGAACTTGGATATTTACCATAAGAAACAATAACAAATGTATTCCCCTTTATATTTCTAACATTGTTTAGTTTGTATAAAAATAGATATTAGGGGGCCGGCCCGGTGGCGCACTGGATAGTGCGCCACTTGGGAAGCGCGGTGGCGCTCCCGCCTGAGGGTTCAGATCCCACATACGGACAGGTTCCCGCTCACTGGCTGAGCGAGGCGCGGGAGCAACACCGAGGGTTGCAATCCCGTTGCCTGTCCCCGGTCCAGTACGGGGGCAACACTGAGGGTTGCGATCCGTTGCCGGACACGGAAAAAAGACAAAAGACAAAAAAAAAAAAATAGATATTAGTATTCTTTGGTTTTTTTTCAAAGCCTATAAAATTAATCAGCATTTGAAAATATTATGGGTCTAAAGCTCATTCTCTTTACATGGGTTAATAGGGTTACAGACTGAGTAAAGGTGATTACTGAAGAAGACAAGACTCACAATTTCAACATGTCTATTTATTTTCATAATTCTTTATGCAAACTAATTTTATTTGGAAGTTACATTGAAACCCATTCTAATGTTCTGCCTTTCTCTCTGGCTATCAATAAAAAAATAGATAAATAAAGACAAGATTTTCTGTATTACACACTGCCTCTTACGTGGTTACATCCATCACAAAGCTAAGATCACTACTTTATCTTTGCAAAAATTCTAGGGGAGTAAGTGCTACAATATCTATATATTAAAGAGGAGAAAGATTGTTCAGCACAGAATTTTTGTCAGACCTCAGACAGAGCCTTAGTTCCCAAAACTCCTATGTTTCAGTTCTAGACTCAGCATTTGCAGGCTTACAAACCCAAGAAAGTCATTTATCCACACATTTTAAATGTCTGCCTCTGTAGACTAATAATTATAATCCTAATTTACAGTGAGGATTAAATGAGATGGTATGTGTAAACATTGTTTTGTCATAAGTGAAGTGCTCTTCAGATATTAGAGATGATGCTGATGTTGATAATGTATTCAGGGAAAAATCCTTAGTAAATGTAGTAATAGGTCAAATAACAGTAGAAAATGATCTGGGGTTGGAATATCTATTCAGAGGGAATGCTGTCACTCTCAGTAGAAGGTATCTAACATCCTTTTTCTCTAAGCATTTCTATAAGGTAAGCAATATGGATTGTCAGCAGGGAAAGCTGCCCACTGTTTATTACTACAGTGATTTTGCTTACATCCGGACACTACCCATAGTCTTGAAGCCCAGAAGCACAATTTTGCCTACACATCAAGGGAAGACTTTCTTTTCAATAAGTCCAAAAGATCTGTGTACAAACTCAAATGCCTATTTTGAAATGTGTAATTTTAAATAAATCTGTCACCAGAAACTGAAATTAAATTGACCAGCTATCATACTACTGCCAAGCAGGCATGGTAAACTACATTATATAAGGCAGGTATGAAACCAAAACAAGAAGAATTAGAATTTAAAATTTAATGGCATCAGGTAAAATCAGCCAAGTCATCCATCTCTACTATGGAGCTTACTGTCTAGTGGAACAAGAATAACCAAAGACTGTTTGCCAAAGCTATTTTCACCTGCACAGTGCTGAGATGGTTATTGCTAGTGTTTGACAATGTGACTCTTGTTTTCTTGGGTGTCAAGGATGATCAAACAGATTGTAATTGATATATATTCTCTTCAGATTTGCTAATATAAAAAAGACCTGTTCTGAATTTGAAAATCTATCACCTAACCCTTTTTATCTTAAATTTTGATGTTTTGAAAGAGATTAGGTAAAATTTGCATAGACATCTAAGAGCCTCATAAAAGAGAAAGAATTGAGATTCTCAGTCTTCTATCTTTTGGCACTTATTTTTTTATAATCAGAATGTCTGCAGTGAAACACCAAGTTCAAAGCCAGAACCTCTGAGTTATTAGAAGGTTCTATACCTAGCATACCGTAGAGACAGAACATTTCTCCTCATCTAACATTTAGAACTTCTAACAGAGCAGCCACAAATGATTAGGAAGTTAATGCGCTTCACATAGATGCCCAGCTAGAACTAGGATGAGTAGATAACTAACATCCAGGTCACTTTAATTCCCAAGCTTAACCATACTAAGAAGTTGCATGTTCCCGGAGATGCCTCTGCCAAATTGAGCCAAGACAAAGTAGGATATCAAAGGCCCCGACCGTAAACCTGTTTTGGTATTAAAGACAACATAAGTGAATACAAAATTAAGAGCTCTAGGATTTGCAACCCTGTGGAGAAAGTAAAGTTTGTTTAACAAGAGTAGACAAGATTTCTCTTCCTACCCACCCCACCTCTGATCCAATAGCGTACACACTGAAAAAAGCTTTCAGATTAGCAGAAGCTTCGTCACAGCCGTAACACATGTGTTATATTTTATTTACAATAGCAATCCCATTGGCTGACACTGGATATTCTGCAGTTTTTTCTTCAAGTCTTGGTCTGAGATGCCTTGATATTGTTAGACAAAGAGTTTCTTCAAACTTCTCTTTTGTCAACTACGTCTCCCTGTTTGATAATTAGGACATCTGTGGAAGTAGCCATATATTAGTGACACTTTACTTCGTGGCAATTATGATATTTTCTGGCTTCCAAGTTCTTCAGTCTAAATTTCAACTCCTGGGGGATAGGAGTAGCCAAGATTGTGTTTCATGATTAAGCACCCTGGGAAATGGTTTTATGCCAAGGAAAGTGAGTCCAGGTGAAGGTGAAGTGCATTAATGCAGTAGTGAGTTCAGTATATGATATATATCAAATTAATTATTTTAAAACAAGTTACCTTGTTTCTACTTTAGACTGATGAAATGCATAACATAGGCAATTGTGTTATGTGGGAGTCTTGCAGGCCAAAGAGTTATCTTTATCATTTATGAGATGATTTTTTAATGTTTAATTTTCAGAAAACAAATTTTTCTATTTTTGTGGTGAAATTTTTATGATACAACCCAAATGCTTTCAACTATCCTTTGCAGAGCTTAACCTTATTACAATGGCATCTAACACTAAGATTTTGGCTTTTGTAATCCATTGCCTGATCAATTGTCAAAAGATTATATCCTTCCATTTGTATTTCCTGCTGTACAATTCGACATGGAACAGCTTAGTAGGGCAGATAAAATCAAGGAGTACTTCCTTGATTACATTTAGTACCTACAAAATGTTGCCTCTCTTGAGATTGAAGTCATGCTGGTCTCTTCCCTTAGAGAATTAGATGAAGACTGCTATTTAAATCCCATCAAATCATTTTTGAGAGATATATTTGATAGCCTTTGCTCTCGGCTATTGCTTAATAAATAGAACTGCAGTTTAACAGTTAAGAATATACATTCAGATTGAAATCAGATACTCACTCTCCCACTTATTACTTATGTGATATGGGACAAGGTAATTACCCAAATGGGATTTTAGCTCTCTAACCTTCAGAACATGGATGTGGTAGGCAGCTTCTGCAATAGTTCCCAGTGATATTCACCTTCATTAATCATGCTTTTTTATAGGGTTATGGGGCTTGACCTTCTCATCTGCTTCTTATAAATAGAATAGAAAAACATAATGGAATGTCTCTTCTAAGAGTAGGCCATAAAATATTGATTTATTTTTTTCTTGCTGGCATGTGCTTTCTTGCCTTCTTGCCAATCTGCTCTGAAGAAGTAAACTAAAATGTTGAGGAGATCCATGTGGCAAGGAACTGATGGTAGTTTCTGTATAAAAGCCAGTCAGAAACTGAGGCCCCTGGACCAATAGCCCATGAAGAATTGAATACAGCACATGATCACAAAAGTGAGCACAGAAGCCAAGCCTTCCCTAGCAGAGCCTTGACTTGACCACAGCCCTGGCCAACACCTCGATTGCAGTCTATGAGAAAATCTCAAGCAAAGAACCCAGCTTGGCCTTCCTAGATTTCTGACCCACAGGAACGATAACACAATAAATGTGTGTTGTTTTATGCCACTCAGACTTGGAGCAGTTTGTCATGCAGAAAGAAATAACTAATAAAATGAATACTACTGGTATCTACCTCAAACATCTGTTGTAGGGATTATATTATATAGTAAGAAGATGTTGGCCATTCTTATTATTTTTCTCTGATTTAATTCAATTAGTATACAGACTTAGTAAATGGATATGAGTGACATTTATGGGATCCACACTTATGATGTAGTTTTAATCCATATTTATGTAAAGTTCATGTCAAACAACTTGGAACTATTATTGTTATTATGGTATATATTTCTTCTGCTTGGTTGAGTTCATTTGGGGATAATGAATTCTTAGTTTTGAATTATAATTTGTTAAGTTTTAATTTTCCTAGTACATAAGTCCTAAGGGGAAACAAAGCTTTACAAAAAATACATGAAAGCGAATGTCCTCATTGTCTAGGCTTTGCAGAAGACATACACACACACACACACATTAGCTTATATGGCTATTAAAACAAATCCCTAGAAATTACACAACAATTGAAAGAAATTATATTTCCCACAAAGCAAGAGAATTCTTGCTTAATTTATTTCAAAAGCATCCAGTTAAGGGTTAGTTATAAAAACTAATCTCCAAAACAGTATTTTATAATTATTTTTGAAACAACATCATTTTTTTGTTCCTCTTGATAAGCACAATGAATTGAAGTGGTAGCATATACAGGACACAGCAGCAAACATTCTTTTTCCTTACCTCTTCGTATGCCTTTCTATTTCTACCAGCAACTCTAATTAGCATTATATTTTTGCCAGGCCGTTAAGTACTTAAGTAAATCTTCATATTAATACTTTGAAATAACTATTATTATTAAACCCATAATACAACCTCTAAGAAAAAAGAGTAAAAAACTTTAATGTACATGAGAAGTAATTTGAGAGAGCTTCTTTGAGACAAGGCTAAAAAAAGCACTGAGAATTTTCTTACTACTCAATATAACCAGCTAATAAGTGGCAGTATTCAGAGTTGAAATCAGGTTTTCTGTATTCAGAATCTGCACTCAAATGTTATGCCATATGCTACTAGTAATAGTGGTAGCAATAATTAATCAATATTCACCAGATACTTTGTAAATGCTTGATATATATATATATATATATATATATATATATATATATATATACATACATACATACATACATATATATATATTTTTTTGAAAAGTGTGAGGGGGGTTGATTAGCACTTATTCTATAACTTAAGCAATCACAAATTACACCAAGATCTTCATTATGGTGGGCCTTTTCTCATCAAACCTTCATGGGACTGACTATATCCTTTCAATGGTATATTAAGATTCATTCTCAAATTCCTTTTTAAAATGTTTCCTCTCCTCTGTGTTCCTTTTCATCCTTCTGAAATTTTATTATTCTCAAGTCAAGTTCCCCACGTCTATCTGCTAAGTCTCTATTAGCAGATATCTTTATTCATGATTTC
>NW_007726867.1:391842-485517 GCF_000696425.1 Galeopterus variegatus | reverse complement strand
ATATATATATATATATATATATATATATATACACACACATACACACACACACACACACACACACATATATATATGTATGTATGTATGTATTGAAATTGATACCATGCAACAGCTATGTGACATAGGCACTGATGTCAACATTTTATTGGGTGGGGTACAGAGAAATCAAATGCAGGTATACGGGGCAACTGAAAGTGCTAATTTTGCTGAATCTTTAAACTTTCTGTATCAAAAATTTTATGCTTAAGAATTTCATGACCTGAGTGTTTTTTCCTCACACAGTTGTTTACAGAGTTGTTCTGGG
The DNA here is from genome assembly GCF_000696425.1 of Galeopterus variegatus. Classification (NCBI taxonomy): domain Eukaryota; kingdom Metazoa; phylum Chordata; class Mammalia; order Dermoptera; family Cynocephalidae; genus Galeopterus; species Galeopterus variegatus. The sequence continues at coordinate 485,213 of NW_007726867.1, read as the reverse complement.
TATAACATGCAAAGCATAGAGACACATAGACATAATGTTTAGAGTATTTTTCATCTACCAGAGATTACCAGACATATTAGAAGAATCAGAGCTTGTTTAGTATGGCCATGTGTGATCTTCTTACATTTTATCTTATATATACTCATTGAGTCACCTCAATGCTTACTTACTTACTTACTTACTTACTGTGCTAATGGGGGAACCAGAAGTGATTTTTGCCTTTGAAAGACACTTACATTATGGTGGTGATTATCGATGTAGATATTTAAAGAAATGATGACTCTTGCCTTGTTTTAGGCTTTAAATATGCTAATGAAAGCTTCATCATGATCATTGTTGAACATTCTTTATAGTTCAAAGTTTAAAAATGAACAGAGGCAAATGAAGAAATTAAAAAAATGAAAGCAGTTAATTGGAAGGCATCCTATTTCATTCCCATTCATTTTAGTGACTCCTTTCCTCTCTGTACTACCAGCCAAGAGAGATTGTGGCGAAAACCGTGCCAGGATGAATCATGGAGAAAACAATGTGTCCTGGGTTCCAGCTGGCTGAAAAAACTTCAGAGAAGATCATCTTATGAGCCACACACCAGCAAGCTGCTACCTCTTCTTCTTTAATTTTTCTGTTAAAGAAAAAAATAGTTTTCTGAAAGAGTAGAAAAATTGCCTGTGTCCACTGGAAGTGATTATAATCCTCTGTGATCAGGGAAATCCAAGTAGAGCTGGAAATGCTGAGTTTTCTTTCTTCTTCCTCCTCATGTTGAATCCTAGTGCTGTTTTCTTCCCATCCTTCCTCACAGGCACAAGAATTTTGCTTAGTCTAGGCAAGACTCAGAAGGGTGTACCTCTCAATAAGTATTTTATTATTATTATTATTATTATTATTATTATGCATACATGTGGGTACAGTGTTGATTTTCAATAATTGTGTAGGAAGTGTGGTGGTTAGGTCAGCATAGTTAGCTTATTTATCTTTACAATAAGCAATCATTCTTTGTGTCCATTGACCAATTCCTCATTAGCCCCCCTCCCTTTACCCCTCCCCTTCCCTCCCCTTTTCCACCTCTAGTTTTTTTAAAAGTTCAGTGTATTACTGTGATTGTTGTTTGTTTGTTTCTTTCTCTCTCTCTTCATTATTCATTTATTTATTTATGGACTCAGCTCCCAGTTATGAGTGAGAACATGTGGTATTTCTCTTTCTGTACCTGGGTTGTTTCACTTAATGATAATTTTCTCCATGCCCATCCATGTTGTTGCGAATGGTAGAATTTCTTTCTTTTTTTTGGTTGCATAGTATTTCATTGTGTATATATACCACATTTTCCTTATCCAGTCATACATAGATGGACATTTAGGTTGGTTCCATTGCCTAGCTGTTGTAAATAGAGCTGCAATAAACATGGGAGTGCAGATGTCCCTTCGACCTGATGTTTCCCAATCCTCTGGATATAGCCCTAGTAGTGAGATTGCTGGATCATATGGAAGTTCTATCTGTAGCTGTTTAAGGAAACTTCATACTGTCCTCCATAATGGTTGTACTAATTTACATTCCAACAGTGCAGGGGGGTGTGTTCTTTTCTCTCTACATCCTTGCCAGCATTTGCTATTCTCTGTCTTTTTAATAATAGTCAGTCTGATTGGGGTGAGGTGATATCTCAAAGTGGTTTTGATTTGCATTTCTCTGATGATTAGTGATGTTGAACATTTTTTCATATACCTGTTGGCTATTTGTATGTCTTCCTTTGAGAAATGTCTATTTGTTTCCTTTGCCCATTTTTTAATTGGATTATTTCTCTTTTTTTGCTGTAAAGTTGTCAGCGAGTATTAGGATTGAGTAGTTCCTTGAAGCTTCTGCTCTATTGAGATGACCTAAGAGAATAACCCTAATCCAAACAGCAGAACAATCAGGCCCTGTGTAGTTTTGTTGGAGAAATGGAAGAAATAATATGATTCAAACTTCCCTACCCACAATCAACTTGAATTAGTGAATCAAATTCTACCAATAAAATCATAATTTTGAATAAAAACCTCCAGAAACTTCCAAACAAATTGCAACAGAAGAACCCATGATGCAATAGTAATCAGTTGCAAGAATTCAGATAAAAAAACAAGTTTGTTGATAGAGAGCCAAACAAAGGAATGGTCCACATTTTTCTACTCCAACATTGCTGTAAAATGTAATTTCAAGTCAATAATTAGTGGATTAGGAAAGCAAAACCTGAAAAAGAAAACAAAACAAAACTTGTTCTGGAAACTACTCCACTCCTTTTTCTGCCAGTTCATAAGAATGATAGGAAAAGGCAAAGCTGTGTGACTGCTACTGAAGGTAACAAAGATTTACCCTTAATTTACCACAGCTTGAGTTTTTTAAAATGCTTGATTTGGACCAACTACTCCTCCAGAAGTATCCATAGTTACCAGAGTTAAATAAGGCTAGAATTATAGAGTTGAGAGGTACCTTCATAATGCAACCTCTCCCACATTCCAGGGATTACTTCCTCAGAACTACACCTCTGGATAACACCAAGATTGGCCAGTTCACCACTTTATCAGATAAAGCTGGTTTCCTTATGTTGAATTCAAAATTCTTTGTCTATAATGTTTACCCATTTGTTCAACTGAAAAAATAAAATATCTCACCTCTAATCTAACAACTGTTGAAATATCTAAAAGATTCTGTATCTTCTAACTACGATAAAACCACTTTTCACTAATCATTCTTCAAAACTGGTTTTTAGATCTTTCACATTATTGGAATATTCCTAGAGATGCAGTCAAATTTTCAAATAGATATAACTATGAACATTCTCAATAAGACCTTTCTTGTTTATCCTGGTGTCCTCCCTAGTTTCTCCTAATTTTCCCTAAACACAGTTTGCATTCATTAAACATTGATGTATGGGACTGACCCTTCATTTGTAACATCCAGTTAATCAGCAAGTTCCTTTCTTTCAAAAACCATTCTAGCTCTCTAGTCTAGTCCATTTATCTCCGTGTCGTGAACACCCATGTAACTGTCTCTCACTTGCATTGTTTCAATATTATCCTCACTGTTCTACTTACCTCTATTTCAACCTTATGCTAAACATTCTTTATTCTGAAGTCAAAATGGTCTTGTCAAAATTTACAATAGCTAAGAGTTGGAACCAGCCCAAATGTCCATCATCAGATGAGTGGATATGGAAAATGTGGTATATCTGCACAATGGAATACTACTCTGCTCTAAAAAAGAATGAAATACTGCCATTTGCAATGACATGGATGGACCTACAGAGAATTATATTAAGTGAAACAAGTCAGTCACAGAAAGAGAAATATCACATGTTCTCACTTATTTGTGGGAGCTAAAAATAAATAAATGAATACACAAATAAACTGGGGGGGAGGGAAGAAGACACAACAATCACAATTCCTTGAAGTTGATACGACAAGCAAACAGAAAGGAAGTTGTTGGGAAGGAGCAGGGAGAGGAAGAAGGGAGGGAGGTGCTGGTAATGGACCACAATAATCAACCACATTGTATATTGACAAAATTAAATTAAATTAATAAAAATTAAGATCTAATCTTTTCATTCCAATGCTTTCTCAAGAGCTCTTCATTGTCTTTAAAAAAAAAAAAAAAAAAGAGTCCAAGCACTTACCATGGTATGCAGGACTCTGGCTGATCCTTTCTTCTTCAGCAGTATCTCTAACCATCTCCTCTTTTCATGCTTGGAACAAACAAACTGTAAATACTTTCACTACACTCCAGTACCGGCTGTCCTGAGACCACTGTTCTTTCCCTCTGGGTCTGTGCGGCATCTCTTCTTCTTGCCTTTCTTGGTACATTCCCTTCATTACCTACTAGATGCCCTCATTTTTTTAGCCACATTCTACCTGACCCCTGCTCATGCTCTAGAAGTTGGGGTATGGGTGGGAGACTTAGAATTTAGTTCTGGGGCTGGCCCGGTGGCACACTGGAGAGTGCGCCGCTTGGGAGCGCGGTGGCGCTCCCGCCGATGGTTCGGATCCCATGTGGAGACCGGTTCCCGCTCACTGGCTGAGTGCGGTGTGGGCGCAACACCGAGGGTTGCGATCCCATTGCTGGTTCCCGGTACGGGCGCGACATCAAGGGTTGTGATCCCGTTACCGGTCAGTAAAAAAAGACAAAAAGGAAAAAAAAAAAAGAATTTAGTTCTGGCTATGCCATTTGTCAGGTGTGGAACCTCAAATGTGTCACTTATTTCTGATGGACTTTCATTTCTACTCTAGAATTAATTAAACAGAATAATTGTCTATCCTCAATTCATGGGTATGCTGCGAGAATAAAATGAGATGGAAAAAAAAAGTTTACTTGTACTTCAAAGTGCTATACAATTTAGAGACATTTCTAAGGTGACCATTGCTGTGTAAATTTATCTGGTAACTTCTCTGCTGACTTCTTACTTCACTGTTTTGTCTTTTTGGAATAAAGTTTAAATAAAGTAGGGTAAAGATCAGTACTTTGCTAATCTTTCAGAAATAACTGCATTGTGTTATTTCTTTACATCAAATGTGTTTACATTTTTGAAATGATTTTACAAAACAGATCTCAGACATGCAAAATTGGAAATTTGAACAAGATCTGAATATTTTCCTGAGCCTATGGTGACTTTCAATAAAATTTATTTTTAGGAAGAATAAATCATATGTGACCTGAGAGAAGTGAGTTGTTACAGAAGAGAATATTCTCATTTTCCATTTCCCTTAAAACTATGCCACACACACACAAATATTAAATATCAAATAGTGCTGCTTGATTTTTTTCTTATTTTTTCTTGCTATAAACATTTCTTGGTATATGTTCTTAACTTGGCATAAAAGAAAATTTAAATTTAAAACACTTAACCTCTAAAATGGAAAAAATGTTCCTAAGCAATTAATAAAGGATCAGTTTTTAAAGGGATAAATAATATGGGCCTTGACTTGTTCATCAAAGGCTCAAGTGAAACCTATGGCCCTCCTTTTTGCAATGTATTAGAGTTTTAAGACTCTAGGAAGTAAATACCCATTGGTATTGCAACTGGTGGCAAAATAAACAGGTTTTTTTTCAGGGGGACTTTAAAATACACTTTTATTTTTATACCTTATATGTTGATTTTACATACTATATTCAAGAGATTTTTACTTTTCCTAAGCTTTTCCTGTGAAGTAGGTTATAATTCATATTTTGTTAAGAATATTTCCTAGGGTCATATATTTAGCATGTTGCAGATACTAGACTCAAATTACAGAGGATTGACATCAAAAGAGAGGCAAATTGACATTATGGAACGATATTGACTTGGGAGTCTGTCATATTTACTTTGTGATAGCTGTACATTTTTTTAGTGGTATATAAAGTTAAATACACTCAAATACCTATCAAGCTGCAAATACAAAAGAAGTAGATGATATATTATTGATTTTTATCCTCTTTATTCTTGTATCTGTTGTTTCTTTAACTGGAAATCATGAATAGAAAGTGTTTAAGGGAGACAAAATTTATTAGCTAATTTTACTGACTCTAACAGGTCACATGAATAGTGAAACACACTGCCCTGGATTTAATTCTTCCCTCTGGTCTCCACGGGAATAATTCCTGGGAAGACATTACTTATAATCAAAATATTTGAGCCAATTACTACCAAACAATTAAACTTTGCATGGTAATGCAGACTTATTTGACTTCTTTCTAATGTTCCCTGCCATCTCTCTTCTGTTTGTGATGAAATCCTTTAAAAACATCAATGTTTGAAGGAATAGTTTTGTTTGATCATCATTTACACCCTACAAGAGAGGTTACATTTGTTTTCTGAGCACACCTATGTCACTTTATTCTAAAATTGCATGCATTATATTCTCACTATAGCTTAGGGTTTGGATGATGGAAGTAATGCCAAACTGGGGGATAATGTGGCCATCTCGAAAAGACATTTTATAGGCTTTTTATTTAAAACTGTGGGATAAGGGAATATGTTGAATACCAAAATATGAAAAGGAAGGAAACCCTGAAAATTAAAAAAAAACTTGGATGAAACTGAAGGGCATTATGTTAAATGAAATATGCCTATCACAGAAGGACATATATTATATGATTCAACTTGTATATAGTCAAACTCATAGAATCAGAGAATAGAATTGTGGTTGCCAAGGACTGGGGGAGGGGAAAGTGGGGAGCTGCTAATCAGTGGGCATAAAATCTCAGTCTGAAAAACAAAACAAAACAAAAAAGAATGAGAATTCAACTTTAGGCAAAAGATTGAGGATCCAGGGCATTTGACAGCATGAAATATAAACTGCAGACGTCTCAGAGAAAGGGTCTCAGGAGTTGTGAACGAGTGAGAGAAGGGACAGAAGAGAGAATAAATAGGACTACATGGTAATTAGGGAATGGGTAGCAGATGTGATCTGGCAACATGGGACTTTGTGGAGAGATGGACAGAAATGGGAAAAAAAAATAACCCTCATAATGATATAAATCCTCAGTAAACTATAATTATTCTTGTTATAGGAAACAAGAGAAGTAAGATTTATGTAAATTAGGTAGAGGAGACTTCATGAACAAAGCAAAAAAATGATTGGGCTATGCATGATAAATGATAGGAATTTGGATATGCATAGAGTCTATGCTTTTATTAATTATTTATTGATTTATTTTGTATATGAGAAGAGATAAGACAGAAAAAATTCTGTGCTCATTGAGCTTCAATTGCCACAATTGATAGAGCTGAAAAAAATTGAGAAACAATAGTTTTTTGTTTTTCTTTTTAAGTTAAAGTATAAATAAATATACATGAGTCCATACTAACATAAATAAGTGACTGAATTAATTAATAAACAGGGTTGTATAGACAAATTATATGTCAAAATGTGACATCAGACATGATATGTCATTGACTGTTCTATCACAGCTGTCTGTGGTGGAAACCTTGTTCAATTTCTCCAAAATTCTGCTCCCCTGTTGCTATCAACCTTAATATTCAGATAACCTCTCTGATTGTCTGCGGGGGCGCCCCTGGGGTCCTCCTGCAGACCCAGAAGGAGAAGGAGCGGACAGGGTTACCCCCGGTGTTGGGACCGAGGGATCTCGGGGAAAAGTGAGCCTGCTGCCCGCCAACCCAGCCCAGTAAAAGAGACACTCAGACGCGGCAAGAGTTGTTCCACTTTATTGCCATTACACTGCAATTTATATAAGCAAGCAAGTAGGGGCTTTCCATGAACTAACCTATCAATTAAAGGATTACGCGGGCGTGCATTTGGTACTAACATGTTGAGCATAGCGATCATGCAGGGTTCACAAGTGCGGAGATACTGGAGGACCAATAAAAACTTTTTGGAGCAATCTTGGGTTATGCCTCCCCTACTTCCAGCGGGCGCCATTTTCATCCTCCACCCATAGGTGCCATGTGGCTCTCAGATAATGTTTGCTCCTAAAAATGGGCCCAACAATTGTCTAGTCTTATATTGCAATGCAAATAATTCTTTTGTGAGTGAAAATCTATCGATACTTGAAGACTGTGATTAAGTTATTCTGGATATTTCAGGACTGAAGGACTTACTTTTCTTTTTGCTTTATTCCATCATCCACCCTTGAGTTATATTCTTTACTGTTGGTCAGTCTCCAAATGTCCAGTATCGCTGATGATTTTACATGATAGCCTAAGTTACTGTGAGAGTCCCAAACAAAACTCTCTAATGAGACCCTATGTTTCATAATGTGAATGTTCTAATTTAATGCATTGTTTTTACAAAGCGTGCAATATAGTAATTGGTTCAGAAAACTTTTTTAGGAAAAAAAGAAAAAACTTCAACTCCTCTAAATCTTAAACTTGGCGAAGTGATAATTTTTATTTATGCTAACAGCAACATGCTGATTTTAATGCATTTCTTTACTTGACTATTTAGTTGTAATTGTGGAAATAAATGAACTCCTTTCTTGCTAACAAGTAACTTCATGATAATTTATCTTCCTTACATGAACATAACAAAATGCCATAGTACATGCCTGTAAATCAAAGGATAGGAGAGTAAGACAGACATTAAAATCATCATAAATATGAGGTTGTTTTACAGTTTTAAATAGCATGTTAACTAATTAAACAAGTTGACATAAAATTAATTGAAATAACCTGGGATTTACCATATTTACATTAGGCGATCTGTATTTGCAAAACTTAAGCAGAGGCTAACATAAAACATATTGGCAAACAATAAGTATTACAAGATGAATAATTAATTTGCAGTGAGGGATTTGTTGTATCAGTTTATGATTCTGTATCTAAATATGATTGCTTTGGCATTCTCACTATGAAATATATGCTCTGACAACAGCAATTGTCACCCTTGGATATCTTCTTCATTGCTGTTATTTCTATATGAAATCATTGTTCTCATATCATAATCAATTTCCTTTTTGACATTTATCTACCATGGACAATGGCATCATTTTCAACATAAGCAAAGTGAAATTTGATATAATTATATATTCATTGTCCTTATTTTTTTGTGGAACTCTATAATAAATTATATAAATCTATAAATATTAGGCACTTGAGAATAAATGTGGATGCTGGTAGACTAGATAATTTGGAGCAATCGAATTGCCAAAAATAACCGGATAAATAGAAAATATATCGTTCAAAAGCACTTGAAACCTAATAGTGAAAATCTACCCAGCTAAGACCTAAATAACTTAATGTTGAAACAGAAAATCATAACTGAATTAAGTAAATACTTTGCACTAAATAATATTTTAAAATGTTATAAAACAAAACTTGGGCACATTTGAAGCAATGATGTCACAATGAGCCTGAAATGTATATATTAGCAAAGGAACAGGACAGAAAATTATTGAAGAATATAACTTGAGAAGTTGTATGAAGTGCCACAAAATAAATCAAAAGGAGACATAAAAAGAAAAATAGTAAAAATAAGTGTGGGAATTAATAAAACAGAAAACATGCAATATACAGGATCAACAAAGGTAAATGCTGAGTTCTTAAATAACTCAACTGACCAGTAGGAAAGACTAATAAAGATAAAGAAGAGAAAATATAAATAAATAATAACATAAACGAAAAGCTATCATTAATGTAGGATAAATGCTGGAAGTAGCCCTATTCCCTCATCCTGTGCATACCAGAGTTCCCCCTCCCCACTGGGAAACTACCCCTAGCCAAGGTGGTTACCCAAGGAAGGGCACATCTTCTTTAAGACAAATCTAAGACTGGAGGAAGCAGGGATCCTAGGTACATGAATTAGCTGGCACTAAAGCACTCTGACACCCGGACAGTGGCAAGTAGATTAATTTATCTACTCAGCCAGATCTCCTGCATGCTGTCAGTTATGTGATCTGGGTAAAGGTCTGTGTGTAAGCCTGCAAATGATTTACACCCCTACTTTGATCGGTTTACTATATAACTGTTTTATGTACCCCATGGGAGTGTGGATATCCAGCTGACCGGCCACCATCAGTAACTCGTGGAAGTCTAATAGACCAATGTTGATACCAATTGGGCAACTGGGGAAGTTCTGTGGAATAGACAAACACTAGGTGAGTGTCCTCTGAGATTTGGGTCTCCCACATTACAATTTCAAACCCTGAATATCTAATATAATATTAAAATGCAAAGACAGTATTAAGAATAATTTCACATCAATAAATTTGCAAAGTTAGATCAAATAAGTTCCTAAAAAAACAGAACTTACAAAAATGGACAGATAAAATAAAACATAAATTTTCTATATCTATAAAACTATTCCACAAGGAAAAGTTGAAGAACAGATGACTTCACCTGAAAAATATATCGAACATTTAAAGAAGAGATCATGTCAATCTTCACTTTTTATCAGATTCATAAATTGGAAGACTCAATTATATTTCTATTTATTAGCCAAACAAAATTCAAAAAATAAAATAAAGAATATATTATTTACTGCTGTGTGTGTGTGTGTGTGTGTATGTGGAGAGAGAGAGAGGGAGACAGAGAGAGGCATAGAGACAGAGACGGACTGAGAGAGACATATTTTAAAACTACATAAAATAATACATTACCTTATTAAGCATTACTGCAGAATTTAATAATGGAAAGAATACCATGTGCTCAGGGATTATGAAATTTAAAATAACAGAGATGTTAATTTTCCCAAAGATTATCTACCTATCTTTCCATCATCTATTTTATGAAATACTAATAAAAGATCTAATTTTTGTGTTTGTGAGTGTGTATATGAAATGAAGCAAGAATTCAATTCCAAAATATATATGGAAGAACAGAAGGCTAACAAAGGTCCCAAAACACTGGCAAATGATTAAGCTTTGGTCTTTCACTAAAATACATAAAAACTTCTAAAATTCTATAGTAACTAAAAGATCACAGTATTGAAAGTAAAATAGAAGAATAGTGTAATATAATAGCTTGGAAATAGAGCTAAACTAATCCAGACCCTTAATTTCTGATAAAGATGGTATCACACATCATTGAAGAAAGGTCCAGCTTAAAGAAATAGTGCAGAGAAAAGTAGACATAAAAAAGGGAAAAATATACAACTTGAACAATACTTCTCACAAAACACAAGTTTAATTCCATGAAGATGCTACTTCAAATCATAAATGCAAAAAATGGTTTTAGAAAATAATAATTACAAAAATATATAATATTGGGGTAAGGAATATTTCCTTAACTGGGTAAGAAATAAATCTATAAAATAAGTTGTTGGTAAATTTGACTACATAAATATAAAAAACTTTTTATTAACAGACATTAATAAAAGAGTGAAAAAATAAGCTATGTAATGAGACAGGATATCACCCATATAGACGAAATATTCAAAGCTTTAAATAATTGTTATGAACCAGGAAGAAATGACTGGTCTTGTAATTTAAAAAAAAAAAAAAAACAGAAAAAAAAAAAAAACGGAGATTCAAACAGGTATTTCATAAGAGACGGTACCCAAATGACCTTCTTTAAATAAAATAAAAATATATAAATAAAAATTAAGAATAGAAAGAAACCCCAGTAATATGCTGGACCTCATTAGTAATCAGGAAACATAGATTAAAACCAAAATGAGAAACACACTATGCATCCACAAAAATGGCTAAAATAAATAAATAAATGTGTGTGTGTGTGTGTGTGTGTGTGTGTGTGTAAGAATAAGGGGCAACTGGAACACTCATGTATTTTAAATCATTATAAAACTTTGAAACCTGTTTAGCATCACCTTCCAAAATTGAATATAAGGAAGTGTACTTTTTAAAAATTTTATCAATAGATAATGTAGTTGATTTTCGTGTCCCTTTACCGATTCCTCCCTCCCCCTCCCACCCATCAATACCATATCTGTTCACTTGTCTTAACAAGTTCAAGGAATTGTGACTGTTGTGTCTTCTTCCCCGCTCCCCCATTTGTTTGTGTATTTATTTATTTATTTATTTATTTTTAGCTCCCACAAATAAGTGAGAACATGTGGTATTCCTCTTTCTGTGCTTGACTTATTTCACTCAATATAATGTTTTCTAAGTCCATCTGTGTTGCTGCGAATGGTAGTATTTCATTCTTTTTTATAGCAGAGTAGAATTCCATTGTGTTTATTGCAGCACTATTTACAATAGCCAAGAGTTGGAACCAACCCAAATGTCCATCATCAGATGAGTGAATATGCAAAAGGAAGTATACTTTTTGACCAAACAATTTTACTTGAAGGAACATACCTAACAACAATGTGTGCTAAGAGACAAATAAGCTGATCCTATGTATAACAATGTGGAGGAATCATGCAAACTTAATATTGCATGAAAAAAGCTATATAATAAATGGTACACAAAGCAATTTCAATTTATGTAAAGGCCAAGATAGAAAAAGATAAACTATAGTGTTTACAGATATGTAGTTAGGTAGTAAAACTATGGAGAAAAATTCAGAAAATGATTACCATAAATATCTGCATAGCAGTAACCTTGGGCAAATGAAGGGGGTTGTGATTGGAAAGGGGCATGTAGAAGGCTTTTAAAGGGTGTCATGGTCTATTTCTTGACCTGATTTGTGGTTACTACAGTTTCATTTTATCGTGGCTTACTAAAGTGCATATTGCAGTTTATGACCTTTCCTCTATGTACAGTGTTTTTAAAAACATTTTGTGTAGATGTTTAACTCTAGGAAATCATGTTTCAGTGTAAAAGTTATGAAATGCTAACTTTATGTTCTTATTTGCCATTATTTGGAAGACCTATAGATTGTAAAAACGAATTAGAGAGACTGATTTATTGTTTTCACTAAAACTCAACTTACACCGATACATATGTGTGGTGATATGATCTCTCTTAGAAATGTAAATAGGAAAGGGGAAAGGGAGGGAGGTCAGGGATAATTGGGTGGATAATTGGGTGGGGGACACTGGGTATAATAACAAGTTGTGGTAATGGACATGCTGCCAGTATGCATCTGGCCATCACATCTTATGCATGTGTGGTGACAATTTGCTTTGTACCCATGAATATTCATAATCAATAAAAAAAATTTAGATGCAATATTGAAATTTGAAAAAGAAAAAAGAAATGTAAATATGGAAGTTCGTATATAATTAAATAATCATCTCAAAGTTTAGCAGCTAGAGATGGAGCATGTATTCTGTTATTCTTCCCTTTGCAACAATGTGGTTTTATGAAGTGTGTTAGAAATATATCCCTCATATAACTTTGAGAACCAAAAGAGACAAGTAATGTTTAAATTTGTTTTCAAATGATTAAATGTAAATTCCCTATAGACTCTAATTAAATAACTGGTATTGTCCCTAATAGGACATTTAACGTTCTTTTCCATTTACAGGCTCTGCAAGTACTCTTAGTAACATTTTTTTTTTTTTTAATGACATGGGTAATACCACAGGCTAGTGGTTCTCCAAGGGTGGTCATTGTAAAAGTAGCATAGCATTATTTGCCAATTTGTTTCAAATGTAAATTCTCAAGTCTTTCCCAGACCTACTGAATCATAATCATAACCCTGGACTTGGGTTTGGGTTTGGGGGAGAAGGAATAAAAAAATCTTTGTGTCAACAAGCCTTCCAGGTTATTGTGACACGTGCTGAAGTGTCAGAACCCACTGCTGTATATTATGAGCTCCCGAAGGAAAGGGACTATCAGCTAATAAGTCATTCATTTTTTATCAACTCACCAACCAAACAAATGTTGTTTTTTGAAATAATATTATCATGTACTAAATATATAATAGTGCACAAATAAGAGTTTGTCCCAGATGTAAAAAAATAATTGAAAAAGCACTGAAATTTAAAATTTTAATTTTTTTAATATGTATAATATTGGTAACATGTACTTAAAGATTATTATTTTTGTTAGATATCTCTAAACCCTGCAATCCATGGACAAAAGCAGCAATGCTGAGATTTGGAACTCTCTAAAAGGGAATTTTAGTGCCATTATATTCCAATTAATCTTCAATTCGTATGAAGTAGGATTTACATAATTATATAGTAGCATAAAAACATCATATTCTATTATTAAGTGCTTAAATTCAAGTGCTTTAAAATAAGCATTGGAAAGATTTTAGGAAACTTTAAAAATCAACTTAACCATGATTGTAAATCCTTACATAGTCATCAGTAAAATGCAACTAGAGGAAGTAATTGATTCTTATTATCAATTCAATTGTGCATTTTTAAAAATGATTTACCCTTCCCACATAAAATGATATGCACTGTAAATAGCATCCTGTTTCAAAGGAGATGATTTTAACTTCTTTGTCTTCTACTTTATTTTAGTGTTTACAAAATTTAATCTGGAAAATATAAAAAATAAATTAAGGTTACATGAGAGGAAATATCAATTAGCTCTCATAGAATCTCTGCTTAATACAAAGATCATATATCTAACAAATCTCTTTCTAAATATTCATATGAATGTGTGCATGCTACTGAATATTCTGAATCTCTAGACTACTAGAAATACAGTAATTAAGTTATGTACAGTTCATACTAAACTCAAGGGTATTCAAATTAAAGGGTGTTTTATTGTTCATATAAAATAGCTAAATGTTAAATATAGGATGTTTCATAAAAAAATAGAATCTACATTTTACAATCTAAAATTCTGGATAGTCTTGGTAACACATATTTGTAGTGGCCAAGGAAATATTTATCAGTTTCTTCACATAAATATTGAATGTTTTATTACTAGATATTTTGCTCTTTCTGACATTTACAGAGGACCCTGATAGCCAGAACTCAGGCTGCGCCCTAAAGCAAAGCCTGTTTACTACTCTGCAGGTTGTCTCCCAACTGCTTTCACTTTTACAAGCAGAATTATTGGAAATAGAATTTTTGCACATAGCACAAATTATTTACAATCTGGCTACTGAAAAAGATCATCTCAGAACTTCATAGTTATATATGAAGAGACAACCACGGATCATCATTTATATTAAGTAAAAATACAACAGCATAGACACAAAGTCAGCAATAAAAAAAATGAATTAGCAGATGAATTAAGAAAACTTTTTTTTTTTTTTTTTTAGGGAAGATAGCTAAATATAAATAAACAAAATGCTAGTTAGTTTTTCTAGAGATTTGGAAGAAATTAGATGTTTCACAAAGCGATACAGGGATGATACAAATAAAATTAAAATCGGTAAAGAATAATTGATCTTGGAAATTAAAAATATTATTGCTGAAATAAAGAAAAATATAAAAGGATTTAAAGGTAGACATTGTGAAACCTCAAATAACATTGAGCCAAACCGAAATAGTTAAAAAACAAAGGGCATCTTCTAGGGCATGTAGCATTCAACTAAATAGAGTTATAAAAAGAGAAAATAGAATATATATGTAAAAAGAAATGTCCCAGATCCTGAGCTCTTCATTTTAGTGAGGTCACCAAATATCAATTATGATGAAGAAAAACTTACATGAGGCCTCTTCTCATTAAAATATCATAATACCAAAGTTAAAGAGAAATTATAGCAATTGTTAGAGTGAGAAAATACTAAACAAAAAGAAAAAACAAAGACTAGCCCTAAAAATTCAAGATTAGATCCCAGAAGAAAGCACATAAATATAATAATAAATCTATCAGCTCAATGACTTTGATATAAACATTTTATAATAAACTCATACAAAACAAATATGTTTTCATAGATGAGGCACTCAAAATGCATTTCTTATTTACCTTTTTTAATGAGTTGATTTAAGGACATAATCCAGAAATAAGTGACAACTATGAAACTTGAAAGAAGGCAAAAAGAATCAGTAGAATCTATTCACGGGAAGTACAATAAGATATCCCACCATGACAGGCTTGCACAAGATTTACAGCAGAAAGTCAGTGGGCTTCCAAAAATGTCATAAGAAAATATTGATAGTAATTGCATAGGAAATAACCCAGAAATACATAGCACTGAAGGTTTATCCTAAAATGGGCAAAAAGAAACTACTGGGACAATAAAACAACACATGTGCGTAAGAGACATCTACTTCAAATTTGAAGCTAAGTCTAGTGTGGTCCAAATTTGATCAATTTATGAAACATATGAAAATAGTATCCACTTAACAAGTAGGTTGATAATAGCTACCATCTATCATTGAAAGTTCATTATAAAATTGAATCTATATGTTGCCACTGGCTGATTCTAGTGGCTAAGCTCCAGAGGGCACTCAATTTTTTTTTTTTTTTTTTTTTTTTTTTAACCAAAAGTATATCCTCAGCTACAAATGTTTGGTGACTCCGTAGTTAACTAGGTGCACAACACCCCTCCGTTCCAGTAAAAATATTCATTGCTATACAAGAGTGAATCCCTTCCTGGAGCACTTCCCAGGATGAGTTTATTTCAGCTTTGCTTTATGCAAGAACACCCCATGTCATGTGGTGCAAGAATAGAGAATCGTTACACCCAGCTGCTCTTAGCTTATAAGTTTCCTTAGGAAATCATGTTTTATTATACATGTACACCTGACACTTTGTTTTATACACTGATAGTTTTTTTTTTTGTTGTTTGTTTGTTTGTTTGTTTGTTTACTTATCATTTAGACCCAACCTATAGACAAACACAGGATAGCTCATTATAGGTAAAATATATTGAAAATGTTTTAAACACAACCATGCGAAAGGAAAACAAAAAAAAGAGAGAGAGAGAGAGTAGAGCTTTGGACGTTGGAAGATGGGAATAGAAATAGAAGTTGAGAACATACTAAGGTCACCAATGCCCGTATCTTACATTATGAGTATCCATGAGTTAGTGCCCAAAGTGAAGAGAGCTAGGAATAGGAACGTGCATAATTGCAAGTTAAAAGGTAAAATATTAGAAAAAAAAATTATAAAATATACCAACAATTTGAAAAAGTAGAGAAGGATATAGTGAGATAAAGTTTTATCTTTCATTTGGGATTTGATAGATAATTTTTAAATACGTTCATCAAGAATGCCAGAAGGCCAGTATGAGCATGCTATTTATATTTATGGGGATAAAGACTATGCAGTCTCATAAAGCATAATGTTTTCTGTGCTTTCCTCTAGCAAGAGAAACTGATAGTGGGAACAGATGAATTATGAAAATTGTTCTTTATTTTTGTAAGTTCTCTTCTACATTCATTGATTTTGAAACCATAAAAATTAAAGAAAAAAACCTTGGTCCATAGATTTAGTTTTAGTTGGTTATAGTAAGAGATAAAAATAATAAAATAAAGTGGGAGAAAAAGGCATTGTCTGCAATATGAGGGTTCTTCAAAAAGTTCATAGAAAATGTGTATAATGAAAAAAGCTATGCATAGATGGCAATTTTTTGCATCAAAATAAACTCTTCCTATTTTTTTTTATAACATGTTTGAACAGAACCTAGTTTGAGGCACTGAAAAGGTTAAGACATCAATTTGATAAGAGCCTCTCTTAAAGCAACAAGAATTCTGCTAAAATTGAAGCAAAAACAAACATAAAATGTATGGTAAAGCTTCGGTGAAAAAATGGTGAAATAATTCATATCTTATGAACAGTTTATGACAATGTTCCAAAGAAATCGGCAGTTTACAAATGACTAAGAAAGAATGAAATAATGTCGATGATGAAGCCTGTAGTGGCAGATCATGCACATCAATTTGTGAGAAAAAATTAATCTTGTCCATGCCCTAATTGAAGGGGACTGATGATTAATAGCAGAAACAATTCCAGTACCATAGAAATGTCAATTGGTTCATCTTACACAATTCTGATTGATGGTGCCAAAACTGTTACACCCACACCAGCTACAGACAAGATCAGAGCTTTCAATGAAAATTTTATACAAGTGGCACCAAGATCCTGAAGCATTTCTTCAAATAATTGTAAAAGAAGATGAAATATAGCTTTCTCAGGACGATCCTGAATACAAAGCACAATCAAAGCCATGGCTACCGAGAGGTGAAAATGATCTAGTCAAAGCAAAAGCAGACTGGTCAACAGCAAAGGCCATGGCTACATTTTTTGGATGCTCAAGGCATTTTGCTTATTGACTTCTGGGAGGGCCCAAGAACAATAGTATCTACTTATTCTGAGAGTGTTTCAAGAAACGTAGCTAAAGCTTTAGCAGAAAAACACCCTGGAAAGCTTCACCAGAGAGTCCTTCTCCCCCATGACAATGCTCCTGCTCATTCCTCTCATCAAAAAAGGGCAATTATTCAAGAATTTTGAAAGGAAATCTTTAGTCATCCACCTTTTGGTACTGATTTGACTACTTTTGACTTCTTTTTGTTTCATAATCTTAAAAAATCTTTAAAGGACACCATTTTTCTTCAGTTAATAATGTAAAAAAAGACTGCATTGGCATGGCTAAGTTCTTACAGCCCTCAGTTCTTTAGGGATTGATTAAATGGCTGGCATTAATGTTTACAAAATTGTCTTAAATTTGAGGGAGCTTACATTGAAAAATAAAGTTTATTTTTATTATTATTTTTTTAATTTTATTTGTCACAAACTTTTTGAAGTTCCCTCATATTAAGGTTTTGGAATGATTTTCAAATAAAGCTAGCATAGAGGCTACATCACTTATATTACTGTCATAACAATTTTTTGCAAACTTAGTAGTTTAAAACAACACAAATTTATTATCTCATAGTTCCAGTAGGTCAGAAATGTGTCATGATGTGACTATATTCTTTGCTCAAGGTCTCATGGGGCTAAAACCAAGTTATCGGTGAAGGCTTTAATTCTCATCAAAGGCTTAGTGATTGTTGGAAGAATTCATTTCCCCCTCATGCTTTCCCATGGCTCTTTCCATTTACAAGCCACCATTGGTACACGGAGTATTTCTCATGCTTGGAACCTCTCTGACCTCCTCTTCCATTTTTCTCTTTTGTTTTCAGGACTTACATAATGACATTGGTCCCACCTGGATAATCCATAATCATTCCCCAATTTTAAAGTCAGTTGATTAGTAACTGAATTATGCCCACAAAGTCCTTTTTTGTAAGTAATATAATATACTTGTGTAACACCAACGGGCATGGGAAATACAATTTATAGAAAACAAAATTCTTCCAACTACAGAGTTAAACTTCAGACATTATAATATCAAAAAATAATAAAATTAAAGTAGACAACTGTAATACTACTTGACTAACTGATTTCTATATTTGGGAATTTTCTTTTCTAAATAAATATTAGTTGGTGATAAAGCCATCTTTGGTCAAGAGACTCAAAACATTTGAAAAATTACCTCCTACGCAGAAAAAATGTGGAACCAGGACTTAGGATGCACCAACTTATTGCATCCTAACTTGGAAGGTGTTTGATACTAAGAAGCAGGATCTCAGCACTCACACAAGTTACGTGTATGATTGTGTGAACTACTCAGTACCTTTCTAGTAAGTTCTTTTTCTGCTGAATTCAACTAATAACTATTGTAAAGCATTTTTCTGTGGGTTTCTCATGTTTCTGCACATCTTATAAGCAAAACACTAACTGTTCTTTGTTCTGGATTATCTTCTTAACAATATCTGTTTGTTATATATCTGCCTCTGGAGAAAATGGCAGGATTTCTTACAGGCCTTAAAAGATAGAGATAGTGTCTCCATATGGAGCAAAGAACAGTTGGTCTTATAGTGTTGAAAGGTAGAGATAGTGTCTCCCCTATAGCAAAAGGCTCAAGTGCCTGGTTTCCATTATAAAAGATATGTGTTCCCTAAGCATAATACCTCTTCAGTATTGCAAACCACTCCATGTGAAAGCATCTGTCTTGGCTCACCTACATAACCTTCATATGATCTGAGGACAAAGGGAACTGAAGTAACTATGCTGATGTGTATGTCTCCAGGTACACCATGAGTAACACAGTCTTTTGTCTCTGACCTAGTAGTTTAATGTCTTCTGCCAGCATCCATGAATCAGTAGCAGGGTAACATGTTTTTGCAAGTAAAGTAGCATCTCATATTCTTTACACTTCTTAGCATAGTTGACAAGAATGCTCATATTACTTAAATGTTTAAATAATTCGAAATTGGCATGAGGACATTTTGCAGAATATTCAAAATAATTGGGAAAATACAGAAATTGGTATCTGGTCTTTTTGACCAGCAAATTTACCTTACATTAAGAGATAAGACCCTGAAGGTTGTAGAATGCAGTATATCTGGACATCAGTAATGATCTTAAAGTGGTTTTTCATAGAACAGGAAAAACAGCAGGAAAGAAGGCCTAAGAACTATGACATAAAATGGTTGTATACAATGGTGCCAAATAAACCAGAGAGAAAAGAGCAATTTTCATCTCAAAGAATAGACTAAAAATCAAGGGTGTTCTCTGACTACACACATACATACACACACACACAGATGGAGAGAAGTATTTCCAAAAGTAGACTACAGTAGTAATTCTTTTCCACTAAAAATATCTGAAGCAAATTTTGGCAAAATGTTAAAATCGCTTTAGCAAAGCTAAGTGATAAATACAAGTATATGATGTTTACAAATCTCTAAATAATTTTTATTCTTGAAATGTAAAGAAAAAAATGAATTCCAAACTTTTTTAGAATAAGGCCATATTCTAAACCATAACTTGGAGGTGGGTAATAAAATGACCTAAGAAAATTATTATAATTTAATATTACATTAAATTCACGAAGATACTCAAAAGTAATTAAAATACTTATATTCAATTAAACAATATTACATTATTTAGAAAGAAAGAAATTAGAAAAATACTAAAAATTATTATTTAGGTTATTTTTCTTACCCCTCCTCCCAGAAACACACACACATTATGTCGTAATAGGATATATAAAATCTTATAACTGTGTTTTTAACTTCAGTGACCTTCCCCACTTCTTTTTAAATTATGTTGTTGAAATAACTGAGTACTTATCAAGAGAACATATTGACAATTCCTCTATTGATTGATTAAAATTTAACAAGCATATTTTCTCAACCATTTCTTATCTTTATGATCAAGTCCCTAAAATATTTTCAAAGAATTAATATTTGCAGGACCAAAGATGCAGGTTCCAATGGGATGGGTATTTTTATAACATGGATTATCATCAATTTATTTTCTAAATTATTACAGCATTTATTGTTTCCAGAAGCACATGTTAAGTAAATGTTACTTACAAAGGATAGAAAATGTTGGTGCTTCATAGACATTAGAGTCAAATGGATATTTTTTTTTACCATTCTGACCTCATTCCATATTAACTCTGTTGCTTCCAGGTAGATATCCAGCTATTAGACTGTAACCTCATTTGGAAATGGGGGTTAATATTTATGACACAGAGTGATTCTTTAAAGAGATGCAATTCATGTGATTTGCATTAAGTAGTCCTTCAATAACAACATGTTTGTTTCTTATCACCTGAAATTATGGTTTGAATATTTAATAGATTATATAATAATGTCTCTTGTCAACAACCTTTTAATGTTTTTTATATGTATATTAGATTATCAGTGCTAATAGTATTATTTTTAAAAAATTTTTATTTTATCTTATTTTACTTCCCAAAATACATTGTACTTAATTTTCATGCCCCTTTACCCGTTCCACTCCACCCCCCCCCCAACACACACACATCATATCTATGCATTTGGCTTAAATAGTTCAAGGAATTTTTGTGGTTATTCTGTCTTCTTCCCCCACCCTTTATTTGTTTATGTGTTTATTTATTTATTAATTTTTAGTTCCCACAAATAAGAGAGAACATGTGGTATTTCTTTCTGTGCCTGACTTGTTTCACTTAATATAATTTTCTCCAAGTCCATCCATGTTATTGTGAATGGTGGTATTTCACTTTTTATAGCAGAGTAGTATTCAATTGTGTAGATATACCACAGTTTCCTCATCCACTCATCAGATGATGGACATTTGGGCTGGTTCCAGCTCTTGGCTATTGTATATACAGCTGCAATAAACATTGGCGTACAGGTATCCATTCAGCATGATGATTTCCATTCCTCTGGGTATATTCCCAGCAGTGGAATCTCTGGGTCATATGGTAGATCTATCTGCAATTATTTGAGGAACATCCATATCATTTTGCAGTGCCACCAACAGTGGATGACAGTTTCTTTTTTTCTGCAACCTCTCCAGCACTTATCATTCTCAGTCTTTTTGATGATAGCTATCCTAACTGGAGTGAGATGGCATCTCAGTGCAGTTTTGATTTGCATTTCCTGGATGCTGAGTGATATTGAGCACCTTTTCATGTGTCTGTTGGCCATTCATATATCTTCCTTTGAGAAATGTCTGTTCAGCTCCTTTGCCCATTTTTTTAAATGGGTTATTTGTTTTTTTGCTGTAAAGTTGTTTGAGTTGCTTGTATATTCTTGATATTAATCTTTTGTCAGATGTATATTTAGCAAATATTTTCTCCTACTTTGTTGGTTGATTTTACTCTGTTTATTTTGCTGTGCAGAAGAATTTTAGTTTGATATAATCCCATTTGTTTATTTTACCCTTATTTTCCTGTGCTTTTAGGGTCCTATTCATGAATTCTATACCCACTTCTATTCCTGGAGTGTTTCCCCTATGTTTTCTTTAAGTAGTTTTATTGTTTCAGAGTGTATATTTAATTCTTTCTTTTTGAGTTGATTTTGGTATATGGTGAAAGACATGGGTGTAGTTTCATTCTCCTGCATATGATTATCTAGTTTTCCCAGCATCATTTGTTAAAAAGGCAGTCTCTTCCCCAGTATGTAGACTTGCTGCCTTAGTCAAAGATCAGATGGCTGTAGGCATATGGGTTAATTTCTGGGTTCTCTATTCTGTTCCATTGGTCCGTGTGTCTGTTGTTATGCCAGTACCATGTTGTTTTGATTGTTATAGCTTTGTAATATAGTTTAAAGTCAGGCAGTGTTAGGCCTGCTGGTTTTTTTTTTTTTTTTTTTCCCTCAGGATTGCTTTGACTATGCATCGTCTTATGTTGTTCCATATAAATATCTGGATAGCTTTTTCCATCTCAGAGAAAAATGTCATTGGAATTTGGATACAGATTGCATTGAATTTGTAGATCACTTTGAGTAATATGGACATTTTCACAATGTTAATTCTTACAATCCAAGAGCATGTCATGTCTTTCCATCTTCTTGTGTCCTCTTCAGTTTCTCTCAACAGTGGATTGTAGTTCTCTCCATAGAGATTTTTCAAATCCTTGGTAAGCTTTATTCTTAAATACTTTAATTTTGGGTGGCTATTGTAAATGGGCTAGCTGTCTTGATTTTTTTTTTCTGCATGTTCACTGGTGGGGTATAGAAATGCTACTGATTTTTTTGTGTTGATTTTGTACACTGCAACTTTGCTGAAATCATTTATCAAGTGTAGTAGAATTTTTATAGAAGCTTTAGGCTGTTCCATATATAGGAACATACCATCTGCAAAAAGGGACAACATGAGTTCATCCTTTCCAATCTGGATGCCCTTTATTTCCTTCTCTTCTCTGATTGCTCTGGCTAGTACTTCCAACAATATGTTGAAAAGGAGTGGTAAGAGTGGGTATCCTTGTCTAGTTCCTATTTTTAAGGGAAAAGCTTTCAGCCTTTCCCTGTTAATGATGATATTGGAAGTGGGCTTATCATATATGGCTTTAATTATGTTGAGATACTTTCTGTCTATGCCTAACTTGTAGAGAGTCTTTATCATGAAAGATGTTGAATTTTGTCAAATGCTTTTTCAGCATCAATACACATGATCATGTGGTTTTTGTATTTTCTTTTATTAATGTGATATATCACATTTATTGATTTGCATATGTTGAACCAACCTTGCATCCATGGGATGAATCCCACTTGATCATGTTGTGTAATTTTCTGTATGAGTTACTGTATTCTGTTAGCCAGTATTTTATTGAGGATTTTTGCTTTTATATTCATCAAGGATATTGGCCTGTAGTTTTCTATTTTTGATGCATCTTTGTCTGGTTTTGGTATCAGGGTGATATTTGCCTCATAGAATGAGTTTGGGAGAATGTCCTCTGATTCAATCTTTTGAAACAGTTTGTAGAGAATTGGTATCAGTTCGTCTTTGAAGATTTGGTTGAACTCTGCAATGAACCCATCCAGTCCTGAGCTTTTCTTTGTTCAGAGTCTTCTAATAACAGCTTCAATCTCTTTTATTGTTATTGGTCTGTTCAGGTTTTCTATATTTTCTTGCCTCAGTTTTGGTAGCTTGCATGCATCCAGAAATTTATCCATTTCCTTCAGATTTTAAATTTTATTGGCACATAGATGCTTATAGTAGTCTCTAATGATTCCTTATATTTCTGAGGTGTCAGTTATAACATCACCTTTTTTGTTTCTTTTTTTTTTTTTTAATTTGGGTCTACTCTCTTCTTTTCTTAGTTAGTCTTACTAAAGGTTTGTCAATTTTATTAATCTTTTCAAAGAAACAACTTTTTGTTTCATTGATCTTTTGTATTGTTTTTCGGGTTTCTATTTCATTTAGTTCTGCTCTGATCTTAATTATTTATTTCCATCTACTAACTTTTGGTTTGTATTGCTCGTTTTTCTAGATCTTTAAGGTGAAGTGTTAGTTTATTTATTTGCCATCTTTCCATTCTTCCATAGTAAGCATTAAATGCAATAAATTTCCCTCATAAAACTGTTTTTGCAGTATCCCACAGGTTTTGGTATGAAGTGTCATTATTTTCATTAGTTTTAAGAAATTTTTTGATTTCCTTTTTAATTTCTTCTTGGATCCCCATGTCATTAAGTAGAATGTTGTTTAATTTCCATGAGTTTGTTTAATTTCCATGAGTTTGTATCATTTTCAGAGTTTCATTTATTATTGATTTCTAATTTTAATCCATTGTGATTAGAAAAATACATTAAATTATTCCTTTTTTTTTTTTTTAATTGGTTAAGACTTGCTTTGTGACCTAACATGTGGTCTATCCTGGAGAATGTTCCACGTGCTGATGAGAAGAATGAATATTCTGAGGTTGTTGTGTGGAATGCTCTGTAGATATCTGCCAAATCCAATTGTTCTAAAGTATTGTTTAGATCTTGTGTTTCTCTGTTGACTTTTTCCCTAGATGATCTGCCCATTGATGAGAGTAGGGTGTTCAGGTCCCGCACTATTATGGTATTATTGTCTATGCCTTCATTTAGATCTTTTTTGTGTTTGTTTTGTAAATCTGACTGCTCTGACATTAGGTTCATATATATTTATGACTGTTATGTCTTTTTGATGGATAGATCCTTTTATCATTATATACTGGTCATCTTTATCTCTTTTAATGGTTTTTGCTTTAAAGTCTATTTTATCTGATATAAAAATAACTACTCCAGCTTGTTTTTCATTTCTACTTGCATGATATACTTTTTTCCATCCTTTCACTCTTAGTCTATGTGTCTGTACAGGTCAAGTGAGTCTGTTGGAGACAGCATATTGTTGGGTTCATCTTTTTAATCCAGTCAGTCAGTCTGTGTCTTTTGAATGGGTAATTTAGTCTCTTTACATTCAGAGTTATTACTGAAAGGTGTTGATTTACTTCTAGCATTATAATGATTTCTGTTTAGATGTCTTAAGTATCTTTTGTTCCTTTCTTTCAAATTTTGTTTGTATTCTGTATTTATTGGTTTCTTGGGATGATAGATAAACTATTTTTTCTCTTTGGTTAGCATTTCTGTTTTGTGTTAGGTATTGTTCTTTCTTGTGTATTCATTTTAGTGATGGCTGTTTTTGTGGTATCAAACCCAGTCCTTCCTTGAGAATTTCTTGTAGGACTTGTCATGTGATAGTGAGCTCCCACAGTTTTTGCTTGTCTGAGAAATATACTATTCATCCTTCATTTTGGAAGGATAGCCTTGCTGGGTATAGTATTCTTGGCTTGTAATTTTTGTCCTTTAGTGTTTTGAATATATCATCCCATTCTCTTCTGCCTTTTAGAGTTTCTGATGAAAAGTCTGAAGTTAGTCTGATTGGGGCTCCCTTATAGGTGACTTGCTGCTTCTCTCTTGCAGTTTTTAAGATTTTCTCTGTCTTTGATTTTTGTCAGTTTGATTATCACATGTCGTGGAGAGGACCTTTTGGGGTTGAATATATTGGTTGATCTTTGGGCTTCCTGAATCTGGGGATCTGTGACTTTCTCTATACCTGGGAACTTTTCTGCTATTATCTTACTGAATATGTTTTCAATGCCATTTCCTTTTTCCTCCCCTTCTGGAATACCCATGATTTGGATATTTGAGTGCTTAAGGTTGTCATTTTTCTCTCTTAAATTTTCTTCAATTTTTTTTATTCTTTTTTTCATTTTCCAGTCTGCCTGTGATAATTCAAACAGCCTGTCTTTGAGGTCAGAAATTCTCTCTTCTGCTTGTTGAAGTCTGCTGGTTAAACTCTGTTATATTTTTTATTTCATTGAATGAATCCTTCAGCTCCACAAGCTCATCTATATTCTTTTTCAAGGCATTGATTTCTCTGTACATTTCTTCTTTCAGATCCTGTATGTTTTTTTTTTTTTTTCTCTCTTTTCATCTTGTATTTCACTGAGTTTTCTTGTATCTCATTTAGTTTCCTTAGAATAGTTACTCTAAATCCTTGTCTTTCATTTTGAAGACTTCTTGTTCTATAGGATCTAGCACTTGTAAGTTACTAATTTTTTTTGGTGGTGATGTACTTTCTTGAATTTTCATATTTCTGGTTTCTTTCCTTTAGTGTTTTGTCATTGTGGCTGGGGGTATCATAGTTCACTCGTTTCATCCTGATGTCTGGCTTGGATCCTGAAGAGACCACTGCTTCTGGACAGCAGAAACTAGCCTGGACTGGAAGTCCCACCCCACCTGCCTTCACTGGCTCGTTGTGGGGCATGGGAGTCCAGAGCCTCTCAAGTCACTCATGCAGACAAAGTGCCTGTGCCAGAAATCCCACCCCACCTGGGTTCACCAGCTTGTCAGGCTCAGGGCTTGGGAACCCGTGACTCTCATCTCAGGTCACTCACAGAGATGGACACCCTGTGCCAGAAGTCCTGCCCCACCTGTGGTTACCAGCTTGCCTGGCTCGGGGCTTAGGAGTCCAGAGCCTCTCAGGTCACTCACAGAGATGGTACGGCCTGTGCTGGAAGTCCCACCCTGGACCCGCCTGTCTTCTCTAGCCAGGAGGCTCAGGGCATGTGGGCCCAAAAGCTATAAGGTGTCTCTACTAAATGGGGAACAATCTGAACTGTGGTCTCTTGGTGGGCAGCTCCTGTCTGTTCAGCACAGATTTGGGGTTCTCCGTTGCTGCTCCTCAAAAGCTGCAAATTGGTCACTCTGTGGGAGAGAGCAACACCGGGAACCACTACTTTGCCATCTTGACCCTTCCCCCCCAATAGTATTAATTTAAACAAATGCCTTTTATAATCATAAAGGCATGGTACAGGTGTTATTTTTAACAAAATTTTAACCTTTCTGTTTTTTAATTTTATTCTATTGCTTTCAGATTTAAAGGTATTTCATTTTGGAGATATAGTATTTATTTATATTTTTAAAGTTATTTTCTGATTTATTTCATACTTTCTTGAACTGTCTGGAATTTATTATAGTGTATGAGGTAAATACGAGTCTAATTTTATCTTTTATTTTTTTCTTCTGAAATTCATAATTAATCTAAATTACGAACCACAAAATGGCATCTCCTTATCTCTCTCAGAGGTTATCTAATTTCTGAAATTAATGTCTACAGTTACCAAATAGATTTCACACTATGTAGATATTCAAGTATCTATAAAAGGTTACATTGTTGTATCTTTCATTTTTTTCTTTCTTTTAAATTAGCACATTCATTGTTACAAATCTTACTTTTTTTATGCCCTTTATCCAATCTCTCTCCTTTACTCTGATTTATTCTCTCCATCTGATAGATTAACTGTTCCTCTGTTGGTTTGTTGCCTAGATGATATGTCCAGCACTGAGACAGGTGTGATCAAGTCCTCCCCTATTGTAAGTCAGATGCTTCTTCTATTACTCTGGAGTGTGCTTTGTGGAGAGAGGATCTCCTTTTTTTTTTTTTTTTTTTTTTTTTTGGTCTCTGCTGGTGCCTCTCCTGTGTCAATGAAGTTGAGAGTCTGTGTGCTATCTGCAGGGTACCTGTGACTGCTGCTATGGAGACTAGCCATTTTTGCAGCAGTCATGGCAATTGCTGTGACTATGATGGGTTACCCATGTGAAAGTGGTGTTTCAGGTATGCTGTTTACCTGGTTGCACCTGGGTTTGGCTTCCCTGGCTCCATGCCTCAGGGACCCATCAGGGACCTGAAGCAGTGGTGGCATCTTGCCTAGTTGTGGCTGGGTTTGGCTTTCTCCGGCTTCAGACCTCAGGACCCTGATGGGGCTCTGGGGCAGTGGCTGCAACTTGCCTAGTTGCAGCTCAGTTTGGCTTTCACCAGCTCCATGCCTCATTCTAAGATGCTGTTGTGGAGCAGTTGGGGGGAAGGGAAAAGGAAGGGGAAGAGAAAATAGAGTGGGAAGAGGGAGAAGGAGGGGGAGCATGATTGAGGCCTATGCTCACCCCCCCCCCCCAATCTGGAAGGGTAGACCAGGGGTTTTCCAGTGGTGGGTGGGTAGTCACTTGGCTGGATGAAAATGTCAAGGTGGTATGAATGAAGAGCTTGGCCCCCCACTGCCCCATCTCAGGAGCCTTGGGTGCTTCCTGCAGCAGCTCAGTTGTCATCACTGGGCTGGTTATGGATGTTGGGAGGGAGTGGAGGAGGCCCTTAGTCCTTACCACCCTGATCAGGAGCCCAAGGTGCTTCTTGCAGAAGCTCGTCAGTCATTTGCTGGGCTGGTTGCGGATGTTGGGGTGGCATGGTTGAGGCCCACAGCTCTCCCCCCTCCCCATCTTGGGATCCCAGTGGGCTCCTGGTCCTTCTAGGTGTTATAGGTGTTCTTAGGTGGTGTTAGAACTTTAGTAATTAATATCAAACTTTGCCTCTGATCTGTGCATATTTAGTTTGTTCTTTCAGTTCTGTGTTGAATTATTTGCTGTTCTTACCACTTAAACTCCACTGGAACTAATTTTTTGTCCTTTGCTTACTTCTAAAATGGAGGAACTTCCTGTGGGGACCAGCACTTGAGCCCTGTATTTGAGCTAAACTAAACTGCTGGTTTGCTGCTGTTTCCCTGGGGAAAGCTTTTTATGCAGCTCAGGTTTTAATGGTTGACCTTGTATGTACTTAACAGGTCTCATGATTTCTTTTACACACAGGTTACATGGAAACTTCGGTCTGGACCTGAGTCTTTTCGGCAAATGGCACCACATGAAGTTCTGTATTCCTGATCAGTCTCCACTGACTGGGCCTGCGCTGATTGGGGGGCAGATCAGATGTCCATTCAATACCCCAGTGTTCCCCTGGTGGCCCATCTCCCCCACCACCCTCACTCCAAACATTTCCAATGGGACAGGCTATGCACCAGTCCCTTGTGATTACTCACTGGCCTCTGAGTGGCTCCTTTCTGTTGTCTATGGCTCCTTGCTCCTATGTGGGTCCATGGGAGCTCTGTTAGTGGTCTTGCTAGCCTCAGGGCCAAGGCTCTCTTCTCCTCTGTCACCTCCAAGCAACTTCATAGGAAGGGCACAGTAGCAGCTTTTGCCAGCTCTTGCTCTGTGTGCTCACCAGCTCCAGCCTTGAAGTGGCTGGGGCTCAAAATGTCAGGAGCAATCCTTTCTTTCTCTCATTGTGGCTTCTCCTGCCTTCATGAACTCCCTAGTTCTCTCTTCCTCTTTCCCTGAGTTCTAGTGACCCCAGCTTGGCTGTCATTGCTTTTAAACAGTTACAAACAGGTTGATTTGTGGAAGAGAGTGATGCTGGGGACAGTATATTACTCCATCTTGACCGGAAGCCAGAGGAGGATGTGTCTTTCATTCTTAATGGCATATTATACCTATTCTTTTGCAAGTAAATAATGCATCTCTGAAATGTTATTGTATTTGTCATTACTGAAACATGTGGAATTAGTTAAATACCTGTAATTGAGGTAAAATATTTTACTGTATGAATAAAACAATTTATTGTTCACAATATTCATAAAGGCTTAGGTTGTTTCAATTTTATTGCTATTATCATCATATACAAAATAAAACATTAAAAAAAAAAAACAAAGAAAACCCCATAACCAGAAGACCTAATTGCTGAGCTAAAAAGGAAAGGCTGTGCAATTTTTAAGTACTGAAATCAAAGAGAGAACTGAAATGCAGAGCAACATGCTCACAAGCTGATGCCTCAGGGGATGAAGGTTATAGGACAATTAAGGTTACAGAGCCTTCTCTGCCTAGTGTCTGTGCATTTAATGCCTCAGAGGAAAGTAGACATTGCCTTGGGCCTGCACAAGGCAGTGAGCTAGAACTGAAAGCATTACAAACCTTGGGATTGCTCTCCTTAGCAAAAGGGAAATCGAAAAACAGAAAAATGTGCCTATAAACTCAGACAAGCAGAGAAGGTTAACCTTTGTTTTCGCCTCGCGTCAGTAATAAAAATGTAAAGATGCTTACACATTTCTAAGGAATCAGAATACATGCTGTAACTCGGAGTGGGTTCTACCTGCCTTGAAAATGAATGTCAACACTGGTCCTGGATGGGCAAAATCCCTGGAGAACCAGCAGAAGCTACAGCAGAACTTCTCTGCACAGTTTTTGTGGAACATGGTACAAGCAATCAAACCACGGGATTGGGTGGGAGTGGGTGTGGCCAGGGAGTGCTGGAGGTAGTGAGATAGGAGTGCTCAGTTTACCTGGGTTTGGATTTCAGAAACTACTCCTCTGAGTTTCAACCCATTCTCTTAGGTCTCACTTCCCTCCTCTGGGCTCTTCTCTAGAAGAGAGTTACTATGGTTGATTGCTTCTATTTTCGGCACCAACACAGGGAAATTGAGAACCCAAGGGGCAGATTTGTGTCACTCCAATGACTGAGCATACTCAGTAGAGGGAAGTTCATCCTTTGGATGACCTTCCACTAGAGGCACTGGAGAGCACAGAATATTCTAGGTGTGAGTATACTAGAATTCGACCAATGAGTAGGCTCTAAAAAGAGACCAACTGAGCACGTGCAAGACTAAGTTACATAGCTGAGAACCATCCCCTTAGTTAAATATTCATTAGGTAACATAAATCTATATTAGATGGCAAAACTATAAAAGTGGAATCCCAGTAGAAGACAGGGTTGGTTGCTTGCTTTTCTGGAGCTCACTGGCACTTTGCTAGGAGAAGTGTGTGTATACTTTTGTGTCAAATTTATTTCTGAAGGGCCGTTGCTCACTCTCTTGAGCCAGCCTACACTTTGTACCAGACTAAGTGTCCGTTTCTTGCTTTTGTATTAAACTTAATGTAGACCCTGCTCAATCTCTGGAGCTAGGCCTCACTTTCTCTGTGAAGTTTTTTCTTCTTAACCACTACATTAAACCTGTTTTTACTTTGTACTGCGACTCTGTCCTTGAATTCCTTCCTATGGCATAATCAAGAACTTTCTAGTGGAGGAGGTGGGTTGAGGCCAGTTACTGGGCCTTCTGGAACCCTGTCCTCCGATATCAATAGTGCAATACTCACTGAGGATGAAGTCATAGTAAAAACTTACAAATATTCACAATATATAAAAGAGATTGACCATGAGGGAGGGGCAGGAGACACACACAATTGAATTAAGATTACCAAAAACTTGAAAGAAAATAGCACAAAGTGGAAGCATATTTTAAAGAACATGGGAGGAAATATGAATTAAATTTAAAAAATGTATAAAAAAGTCTGAAAAATAGTAGTCATAAATAAAAATAATTAAACAGAATTTAGAAGAAAAAAAATATAGTCCTTAAAGGTGATAGTCTTGGGGAAATAGTGAACTGGAAAATCTTAGAGAATAAATCAGAATAATCCTGTACTAGAGATAAAAATATGTAAAAAAATAAAATAAAACAAAGTTTAAAAAGAAGAAAATAGTTTAATAAATATAGAGGTAAGAATAAGAATATTCAGCTTTCATATGATATTGAAATAATTGAAGAACCTCATAGAGAAAATCGTTGGAGACAGTGAATAGTAAAAATGGAAAGGCTAAGAAATTTCCAGAATTCATGAAAGATATTATGCAACAGGTTAAAAATAGCATACTCAGGTTCGAGCAGAAATAATGAAAATATATTCACACCTACACATTACATTGAAAGTATAGAATAAAATCAAGGTAGGAATATAGGGAAAGAAAATCACAAAATGCTGGCAGAGAAAAAAGAAAATCACCTAAGTAAACCAAGTCAGGCACAATCAAAAGATTCTTCATCAGCAAGTATAGACAAGATGATACAATAATACTGTCAAATTGCTGAGATAAAATCACTGAAAACCTAGAATTTTAGCACAAGCTATCAACAGAAGTTAAGAATAAAATGAATCCACTAGTACATATCACCTATAGGTGCAATACTTTTTCTTTTTTAGTTTAGAAATTAGCAAGAAGATGATATTTTTGTCTTATGTAGTTGAGGTAATATTCTGAAATTTTTATTTAATTGTGGTCAGACACTATTAGCACTAAAAATTCTGCTGTAAAATATCATTGATAGCAATGTTACAGTTATTTATGAGAAAATTTAATTTTCAGTGAGCTCTCAAAACCAAATATTGTATATTTAATACATTTGTACACCAACACACACATATGTAATATCAATGCTACAGAATATATTATTCAAGTTAATTATATTCTTATTTTCTTTGATTTACTTTATAAAAATTTAAGAGAGGTGGGTTAACTGTTTAAATACATATGTTTTTCTGCTTTAATGTTTCTGCATTTGGGATTTGATGTTGTTCGGATTTGAATATTCAGAAACATTAATCTTTTCTGTTAATTTTATGATTATTTTAATTTAATTTTACATCTATTAACTAGGAAATGTACATCATTTTAATAAATGTACATCATTTTTGCATAATTTTATGGAAAACAAATACAATTTTTAAGCTTTTTTTTTGGTAATTTGTCCGTATTTCAAAACAGCTGGTTTATGGCACTAATTATTGATATTTTTTTTTCATCTTAGACATTGTCCATTGAATTTGACTATGGCAGCTGGATATTCAGGTTTCCAGTACTATCCTTTCCAGACATAACATGCAATTTCCTCCCACATTTCCCTTTACCAAATGTTTTTGTTACCAAATGTGTAGTGTTCATAAAATTATTACTATGTAAGTGTAATTCATAGATGAATAAGCTGTTTACACTATTCAGTAAGTTTTTCTTTGTTTATATTTTCCTGATTTATATTAGTTCCCTCATTTTTCATTTGATTAGTTTTATGTGCACCTACCATTAATACATCCTTGAACTCTCCAACAAAATTGTACATTTCCATGTGTTAGGATTGGTTTGTTTGTTTATGAATGAGGTATTACAAATTTGATAAGAACATCTGAGGATGTGGATGGGTTTGTACAAGAAGGAGATTTTTTAAAAAAGAAATGGAGTTGGCTACTTTATTGGGGAAGCTTTCTAGTGCCAGAATGTGAGTGCTTTAATCAGGGAGAGAAAGGAGCAGTTGCTTGACTATGTGGTGGCGACAGAAGCCATGGGGGATGGGTCTAATACTATTTTTTCAGCTCTATCTTCTAAAACAACTTTACATTCTAGGTCCCTTGAACTCTTTAGCTTTCACTTTCATGCTTCTTGCTTCAGCATGTAGACTACTCACTCTAATTTATCTGGAATTCTATGACAAAATGTTTTATATATTTTCCACTTTCCAATTTTAAAATATTTATCATGTGTTTTCACAAACTTTTTTTTTTGGCTTTGTAGCTTCTTTGCTTTTAAGGTCACTTATTTTTATATTTTTTTGAAGTATTAGGATGGAATTGGGCACATAGTATATTTAACCTATCATATTTAACAACAGAAAATGATATTTATTCATACAAAATTGTCCCCTTACTTACTTTTGAGCTATTAATTCTATCTTATCTGATAAAGCTTTGTGTCCCTGCTTTCTTTTGATTTATATTTAGCTGACTAGGTTTTGACCATGGATCTCTTGCCAAAAATAATGTAATTGGATTTTGATTCTTTATCCAACTTGAGATTTTTTAATTCGAGACCTGGAACACTTATACTCATTTACATGAAGACATTTATATTCATTGTGATAAATAATGCCTATCAGGTAGTCTATTTTAAGTTTTCTTTATCTTATTAGAGCTAGCTTATTATGTCTTTATATTATTCCCTTCATTTTTTTATATGGACCATATTTCTTACAGTTACATTTTATTATATATGATATATATATATATACACACACACACATATATATTATATATATTATATATATATGTGTGTGTGTGTATATATATATATACACCACATATATATGTATAATGTACATAAATGTATGTGTAAATATACACACACATATATGTACATTATACATATATATGTGGTGTATATATATATATACACCACATATATATGTATAATGTACATAAATGTATGTGTAAATATACACACACATATTCATATAACATTTTATTTTTATTTTAGAGACCTAACAGACCTCCTACATTTGCTAAAGAGATTAGCACAATGTTTTATAAGACTTTTTTACAGGTCAGGAATTTATAATATATTTTCTTTACCATTTTCTTCATCTATAAATAACTTTTGAAATCAAATCTAGGGTTTTTTTACACATAGATGTTCTTTTTCTCTCATGATATAACTTTTTTCTTTTGAAATATATGCATGAAATAATTCAGTTTAAATTTAACAGCATAATGCTTTTACAAACTTATTTCTCTGTTTTTAGTTTAGTAAATCACCAGAAATGGGTATAGATAATGTTTACTGTGCGTTTTCTAAAACACTCCCTGATTTTTAAGCTAATAATTTATTTTACCAGAAGACTTGTCCATTTATGAATACAAGAGGCACCTTTTAGGAAAACTGCAACAGAGACAAATACTTTGAATCTTTAGTATCTTAGGATCTATCTCAGTTGTCTTTAATCAAGAAGAACATTTGAGACTTGTTGTTATTCACGGCAAGCTCACATGCCCTGTACCAGGGGAGAAATTAGAAGAAAGATAGTTGTGTTATTTAAATAGAATATTTCCTTCCCACCTTATTCTGTGGACTTTTTCCTGATTTATTCTTTAAAAATTACATTTCAAAGAGTTTATCAAGCTACATCTACGTGTCAATCTGCTCTCTTTCATTATAGTTTGTCAAGACATCTGTGAGCGCACTCAGTGCACACACAAATCTTAGAACCAAGGAATTTTTTTCTATTGCATCTGAAATGGCTGCTTCCATTTAGCAAGTTTCATAATTTTGTTTAGTAACTATAACTGTTTCTACTCTGGATTACTATCTTTTTCTCCCAAGTATCTATTACCTGATTGCACATGATTTTTCACAATTCTGTCTTTTATCTTTCATGTTTGTGCACATTAATTATCACCTATAGAGCTTAGAGTACAGCCTATATAGCACATAAATAATTTTCTCTACTGCATATTTTAATTTTGCTGTTACATTTTTCTTTTTCTTTTGAAAATTATTTTATTTTGTCAATATACAATGTAGTTGATTTTTGTGTCCCTTTACCGAATCCTCCCTCCATCAATATCATATCTATTCACTTCTCTTAAGAAGTTTAAGGAACTGTGATTGTTGTGTCTTTTCCCTGCCCCCCATTTGCTTGTGTATTTATTTTTAGCTCCCATAAATAAGTGAGAACATGTGGTATCTCTCTTTCTGTACCTGACTTATTTCACTTAATATAATTTTTTCTAAGTCCATCCATGTTGCTGCGAATGGCAATATTTCATTCTTTTATAAAGCAGACGAGTATTCCATTGTGTAGATATGCTACAGTTTCCTTATCTACTCATTTGATGATGGATATTTGGGCTGGTTCCAACTCTTGGCTATTGTAAATAGTGCTGCAATAGACATTGGCATATAGGTATGCCTTCCACAGGATGATTTCCATTCCTCTGGGTATATTCCCAGCAGTGGAATAGCTGGGTCATATGGTAGATCTACTTGTAATTGGTCATATGGTAGACCTATCTGCAATTGTTTGAGGAACCTCCAAACCATTTTCCATAAAGGCTGCACCATTTTGCAGTCCCACCAACAGTGTAGGAGGTTTTCCTTTTTTCTCCACAACCTTGTCAGCATTTATCACTGTCAGTCTTTTGGATATTAGCCATCCTAACTGGAGTGAGATGGTTTCTCAGTGTGGTTTTGATTTGCATTTCCTGAATGCTGAGTGATGCTGAGCATTTTTTCATGTGTCTTTTGGCCATTCGTATATCTTCCTTTGAGAAAAGCCTATTTAGCTCCTTTGCCCATTTTTTAATTGGGTTACTTGTTTTTTTGCTGTAAAGTTGTTTGAGTTCCTTTTATATTCTGAATATTAATCCTTTGTCACATGTATATTTTTGAAAATAATTTTAATTCCATTTATTTCCTTTTCCTTCAGGTATTACTTTGTTTTCTTTTTTTTTTCCCTCTCATTATAGCACAATTTTATTTAATGGAGTTCATGTATTCTTGCCTGATAATGAAAATTAAAAAAAAAAAATGTGAAAGTAACACTTTAGAGCTTTCAATAGTTTTTTTGTTTGTTTTGTTTTGTTTTTGGAAGATGTTTTATTTTATTTGCTGTGTGTATTCATAAGGTCATTTTTTTTCCTGATGACTTCCAATGAAAGAGGATATATACATATAATTTACAAAATCAGGATGATGAGCATACAAACATGTCATCCCAAATGTTTACTTGTGTCTCTTTGTTTGTAATATTTCCTCCCACTATTTCTTTATCAGTCATTACCCTGACTCAGGTGATAGTTAATCTACTTTTGATCTCTGTATATTAGTTTTCATTTTCTAAATTTTATGTAAATAAATGTATACAGTATGTTTTTATTTTTGGTCTGGATTTTTAACTCAGCATATTTTTTCTGAGAATTACCTATATTGTTGCATATATTAATAGTGCATCCTTTCTATAGCTGAATATTATTATTCCATTTTATTCCATTGTATGGCTATATTATTATACATTGTATTCCATGTATTCCATTGTATGGCTATATTGCAGTTTGTATATCTACATTAAGGTTGTACTCAGTATTATTTATTATAAATAAAACTGCAATAAACATTTGTGCCCAAGTCATTGCATGTACATTTGCCACTATTTGTCTAGAATAAATGTCCAGAAGTGACTGGGTTTTATATTAGGTGTATGTTTAGTTTTTAAGAAATTGCCAAACGGTTTTCCAAAGTGTCAGTACCATTTTACAGCCCCACTTGCAGTGACAAAAGTGCCAATTGTTCTGCACTCTCATCAATCCTTTGTGCAGTCATGCTTTTCAACTTACAATACTCTAATATGTATGTAGTGGAATCTCATGGCTGTTCTAATTTCCAATTCCCCAATAACTAATGATGAGCATTTTTACAAGTGCTTATTTACCATCTGTATATCTTCTTGGGTAAAGTTCTATTTAAAAACTTAGCTCATTTTTAAAGGGTATTGTTTGCTTTCTTATTATTGAGTTTTGTGAGTTATTTATATATTCTAGATGAAAATCCTTTCACATATGTGATTTGTAAATATTTCTTTCCAGTCTGTGATTTGTGTTTTTGTTCTTGTAACACATTATCTTTTGAAGATAAATTTTTAATTTTGACGAAGTTCAGTTTCTTCTTTTGTGGATTATATCATGTTTAAAAATCTTTGCCTAATTCAAGATCAGAAAGCTTTTTCTCTTGTGCTTTCTTCTGTATGTTTTGTTTAAGTGTATAATTCACTTTTATTTAAATTTTGTATCACATGCAAAGTATTGATCAAAGTTTGTTTTTTCATATTAGCATCAATTTGTCTATCACTATTTATTGAAAAGACAATTGACTCTCCACTAAATTTCTTGGCACCTTAGATAAAAATCAGCGTACCATGTCTGTGGGGGTCATTTCCAGAGTTTTTATTCTGTTTAATGTATATTTGTCTATGTTTATGCTAATATAACACAGTCTTGTTCTCTGCAACTTTAAAATGAAATTTTTAAAGTTCTCTTGTCTTTTTGCTATAGATTTTACATTTGCTCTTCATTTAACTAGGCTAGAATTTATGTATTCTTCTTCAGAATATATTACTTTCCTTAAAAAGTATCTATATCACCATTACTTTTACACATTTGTACCTAAAATCCATTATGAAATTTATGGTTTTGCTATTTGGCTATAGTCATGTTATCTTACGTATTTCTAAAAAAATCTGATTTAATTCTTTAATTTTCCTTAAATAACAAGTAAACATTTTGTTTTCTATTGTACACATAGATCTTGGCCATATTTATCAGTTTGGCAGGTTTTGTTTGTATCACTTTTTATCATCAATTATTATTACATCCTCATTCATGTTTCAATAGCTCTTTCTTATTATTTTCTACATTTTTTGAAACAAAAGTATGGATAATGTATTATATGTATTATTTTCTTATCAAAAAGTATAATGATTAAATTTTTACTCTAAGTAGAATTTTAGCATCATTCCAAATGTTTGATATAATTCCCAATAGGGACAAGGTTTATTCTCTGACTGTGAAGAAACTGTTTGGCCAAATGTCCATTTCATATTGCTACTTTGTTCTAGTCTTCATATCCCGTACCAGATGTGTCAGGCTCTTTGGTGCTGCTACTTTAGGTCCCATCAATGAGAAACTCATTATGTCAATATGCCAAATAATGGGAAACACTACCACCATTACGCTTTTGATCCGTTTTGGCTTACCTTGCCTTTGGACATCTCAGGCTAGTGATACCTTGAGAATGGATTGTACCAGTAATTTCCACTACCCCCGCCCCCATTCTTTGGTCCATGATAGTGTAGCTTCTATCCCTGAAATTAAGAAAGTGATTTTCATGTTTAAATAAGATATACTCAATTAATTTCCTTTGTGTGTGTGTGTGTGTGTGTGTGTGTGACACTGTAGACACAGTAGTCCTTTGTGTGAAGGGGTTTTTGAAATAATTCTCAATGCCTCTATATGTAGTTTCCAAACTTTAACTGTTCATTTGTGGAATATGGATGGCAATCCTGTCTATATCACAGCATTAATACAGGCTTTTTCCTTGTTTTTATATTATTTGGTCATTTCAGTAGGTATCTATCTCTCAAGAGTAAAGTATGAAACTGTGTTTGTAGTTCTTCCATATTTTAAACTGCTGTAATTATTATTGTTTTGTAATAAACAGAAATAAAGCTAGCTTTCCATAGCCATTCAACTCTTGCAGATAATTATTTAAGATGCATGCCTATTTGTTATTTTTGTGAAATAAATTTTTTGTAAAAAATATTTTGGAAATTTTGCTTAATTAAAGAAGAACTGACAATGTTACAGCATTTCAGCTTCCTTGCAAGAAATCTGATAAGTCATCCCATTTGTTCCCATCTTCTTTCTTGACTCAGTTAGGTTTTGCAGTTTACATAATATAGGTTGATAATTCTTTATGTTAACATTGTTCCTAGATACTTCATGCATTTTGTTGTTTCAGTAAATGACGTTTTCTTTCTGTTACATATCTGTAACCAGTTGCTCATGATGAACTTTTTATGAATAATATTTTAGAAAATCTAGGATTTAAGAAAAAAAATAGTGCATTTAAAGAAATGAAGGAAGACTTTTATAATTTCTCCTATTGTTTTCTTAGCATGGTATTATTGTCATTTAAATTTTTATTTGTCACTGCTCAAACTATATACTTATTCTCAAGATTTCTTGCAATGCCAAAAATTATCATGCTTTATATTCATCTATAAATGGCATCTTAAGTTATATCTAATACATAAGAAATTATTCATTCCTCATACTTTAAATTTCATAATCTGAAAACCAACCCTTACATCTTTTATTTATACTTTAGAGTCAGTATACAAATGCCCCTGTAAGAAGTGAGCTAGGTTCTTAGTCACATTGAGCATTTGTAAAAAATATGTTGTGGCACAAGAGAAAATACAGATCTCTCCACATAGTGTCAAACAGTAATCAAATAGGATATAGGTGAATACAAAAAACTTACAGAAAAGACTAACAAAAGACTAATTTGAATCACTATTATGTAAGTATTAGTTTTAATAAGTAGAATAGAAAAGATTTTCATAAAATTTTAATGAAAATGATGGAAAAAATAATTGGTTGCCAGAAACAGAAATTTCCACACAGAAAATATTCAAGTTGTTACCTTTTGCAAATGAGTTAGTAAATAAATATGTTTATATGTCAATCAGTTATTGAAGTAAATGACAAAGACTGAAAACACTTAAACTGTCTTTGAAGAGATATGACAGCAAAAATAGTGGCATGCACAATAATTGATAAAATAGAATAAGAAATGATGAAATAATGGTAACCAGTATTATCGAAACCCGGGAAAGGGAGTCAAGCATTCCTGGTAAGGTCATTTCAATGAAGATGAGACTTCAAAAATAGTTACACTTTGGATCCAAAGAAAGAGAAGGAAGAGTATTTACAGTAATTAGAATAAGATAGAGACATAATTGTGGAAAATTAAAAAGTAAATGCATCTGGTTTCAGAAGGGGAAGGGAAAAAAGCAAAAAAAAAAAGTTTGTATGGTAGGGGAAGTTTACATGTTAGGTAATGGTGTTCACATTGTATTTTGAAAGCTAGAGTCTCCTAACCTTTCTTCCATCATGGAATGTGGTAATCTATTCCTTTAGAATCAAAGCAATATATATAAAAAAATATTTTCCACTTTCCAAGGCAGAAAAAGGATTAAATTTAACAGAAGAGGGAGGGATAGAACAGTTTGGATCATGGGTAAATTTACCATATTCAAGGCAATGAATGTCAAATGAGTTTCCCAATTACTTTCACTTTGGGTCCTTAAAATAACTTAGAGAAGACAGGTAATAAGATGGTGAATCCCAAAGGTTCTCATTTATCTTCATCTATCCAGTTCTTCATGAGTAGTTTGCAGATGAAAATTGCTCAGTATATGCCAGTTAAATTATTATGCCCATTTTATAGTTGAGAGAACTGAGGCCTTCCTAAGTTAATTTAATTGTGAGTGATGGGAGGCAGAATTCAATCATGGGAGCTCAGCATTGACATCCAGGATTGTATACCTAGCTGGCTGACTTAAGTTTCTGAACCACCGTATATTCCCCAAAGCCTTAGGCTTATGACCTATTCTCTTTCTTATCTCATGTGACTTACATTTGCTCTTTTGTCAAATGGCATCAATTCAATAAATTAAAGAAAACAGATGGAGAGGCACATCCAGCCAGCAGTACACAATCCACTAAAGTAATTAAGCAATTACTTGCAGGAACACATTCCTCCCCAAAATATAATAATGTGTAGCATTATCAACATTTTTCTTACAGAGTATTAAGAACATTAAGAAAATTAAGCATCATTAAAAGGCTTGCCATGAAATTAAATAGTTAATTATTAAAGTTAAACCCAATTTTGATTCATCAACATGTTTTGATTTCTATTTAGTGAGGATCAATTTAGTGAAGAGAAAAAGAGAAGGAAGATGAAAAACCAAAGAGACTGGCATAAGCCTATCATGCCAAAGGAGATTAGTGGCAAGTTTCCTACTGGGTGCTATAAAAACCTTACTTAGAGGTCTCTTCTCTATAAATTATCTAGCAACATAAACTGGAAAGGAAATGAAAAGTATTGAGAAAATCATCTGTGAAACCTGTGCTGATGCATAAATTTCTTTTTAGTATTCTCCAACGCTAGCCAGTAGCTAGCTAGCAGCTGAAATCAATCTATACCACAAACACACACGTGAGCATGCACACATACACATACACACACACACACACACACACACACACACACACACACACGCCCCATGGCCTTTCTCTGCATGAGAAAGGACTGAGAAAAAAAGGAAGCTGAGTCACTGACAGAAGTAGCAGCACAGCAGGATACAGAAAACTTCACTAGCCTCTGTCATACCTAAGGGTCTTTAATCCCTGAGTCTCAGACCCAGCCCAGATGTTTTCTTTAATATCAGGATGACTAATTTCAGAGTACTGCAGAGGACAATTAATGAAACTACAGAAGTTTGTAAAATGAGACTGAGATATTTGCAGGGGAGCACTATGACCATATTTAACATATTTTTAATGTTCTAATTAGCAGAAATGTTATCACATGAGCTGTTATTTGCATCAAGGGGAAGGGGGTAGTCAATGGAAAAAATATTTTGGCACTGGAGTCTCATATGATATTAGAAAAGTGTGGTAATAGTCTTCTTATGAGAAAACATTTTTGTCAAGGAAGAGATTCTCTATGTGATCAGACAATATATCGTGAATATCAGTAATATAGGAAGAAGTTTAGGAGAAGTCACATATAGCCATCTAACATAATGAGGCTTCTGGCTAAATGTCACATACAGTCATGCTGAGTGTTTGAGGGAGACTGGATCCAGGACCCTTCTTCCCCAGAAGATACCAAAATCTGTGCATGCTCAAGTTCCTTATATAAAATGGTATAGTATTTGCATCTAACCTATGCACACCCTGCCACATGCTTTAAATCATCTCTAGATTACTTATACTACCTAATACAATGTAAGTGCTGCATAAATTGTTGCTAAACTGTACTACTTTTTGTCTGTATTATTGTTCACGGTTGTATTGTTATTTACTTATTTTTTTTCCAAGTATTTTTGATCCCTAGCTGGTTAAATGGCAAGATGCAGAACAGTGCACGCAGAGGGCCAGGAGTATGCTAACAACAACTTGAATGAAGCCTACTTACCTGTACTCTTTGTTTCTACTAGATAGAACACTGAGAACAAACTTTTGGAAAAAAACATCAGATAAAGAAAGTGAAGAAAGCAAGAATATCAATGTTAAGAGTTTGAATATAAATTTGCGATGAAAAATAAAGGGAGGAAAAGAATGA
Organism: Galeopterus variegatus; assembly: GCF_000696425.1. Classification (NCBI taxonomy): domain Eukaryota; kingdom Metazoa; phylum Chordata; class Mammalia; order Dermoptera; family Cynocephalidae; genus Galeopterus; species Galeopterus variegatus. The sequence goes on along the minus strand of NW_007726867.1, from coordinate 442,820 downwards.
CTTTTTTTTGTTGTTAAATCTCTAGTCATCTTCAAGGGATTCAGCAAGGTTGAGTGTGGCTCAAAAATGATTATTTTGTGATGGTCCCCAAGTGAATGCAGTGAGTTCTAAACTAAATTAAATCTAAAACAATAGCTTTAGTTGAAGAGGGAGAAAAGTGCAAAGATGTCAGGATGATCAGAGAAAGCATGTAAGGCTCCACTTCCATTATCTGGAAGAACAAAAGGAATCATGTTCTATGATTTTTATTGCATTGAAATCTAGACCTACCAAATGACAGTCACTCTGCCTGACTGAATCATCATATTGAGTAAGCACATGAGACTTTTCCCAAACTCCTTCCTATGTTACATTCACAACAATGTTCTTTGATCACATTTAGATTCTCTTTTTTTGCAAAAATTCTTTGTTCTGAGAAGACAACCATATTTAATCTCCTTTGGAGCAAATATAAAGAGGTCTTGGGTGTAGTGGTTGAGGAGACTGGAGTTTGATTTCTTCCATTGAATTAAACTCTGAACAATAAGTTTTACATAGAAAAATCAGACACAATCTCCACTTTCTGAAAATCTAACATCAAACAGCCTATTTTAATGGTTTAAATGTTGTATTTATTTAACTAAAAATTATTACGGTTGTGACTGTCTCAATCAAATTAATGAGTACAGAATTGTGACAATGAATTGGATCAGGAAAAAACCGAGTCAGAGGCCACCCAACAGTTTCTATTAATTTTGTCACATTACAGGTCTCACCATCAAGAATATTGTTTCAAATCCATTGTTCATTTTGACCTGCAGCATTTTTATTCATTTGAAGAGCTTGAAAAAAATCAATCTTTATGTGACTTTCAGCATCCAAAAACCTAATTAAAATTTGTGAAAATTAATTGTAAATAAATCTAAAAATGTTGTGAAATGCCATTACTTTTATCTCAATAATTAATAAATTATTTTCACTAAGATATTTTGTGGAAAAAAATCATTTTGCATATTGCCACCTCATCTAAAAACACCCCCACCTATCTCATATATTAGATAATACTTTTAGATTGCTTATTGACACAAAACAGACTTTTCTGGGGCCCTCCAAGTAAGACTAAAAGGGTGCAGAGTAGCTAGCACAGTCTAGAAAACTGGCTGTGAATCTGCTGAAAATGTCAAGTGAAATATGCCATATGAAAATGGTCACTTTTTGAACCTAAAGACTTAGGTTTGAGTCCAGTTTCTTTGCAATCTTAATTGTGGCCCACATGCTCATGAGAAAAGGAGAATATATTTGTTGTCCTGCCTATTATAGAGAGTACTGGGAGAGCATAGGTGAAAATACCTTACGAATGTTACATCCAATCATGGATGTAGTTTGGCACTCTGAAGTCTGAGGTGGGGGCAAAAGGAGAAATTAAATCCTGATAATATCAGATGAGAGAGGATAAGCTTGCTGCAATAAAACACACCACCATTGTCTCAATGGCTTGAAGCAAAAAAATGAGTTTAATTCTCACATCACATGCCTATTTTGGGTTAGAGAGAGGGGACATCATTACAAACATGGCCAATCACCACACCAGAGGAATAGAAAGCTTTGAAGGGTTTTGCATCAGTAATAGCATACTTTAGCACAGAAGTGTCTCATGTCATGTCTGCTTACAGCCCATGTGCCAAAATGAATGATGTGGCTCCGCCTGACCGTGGAGACTAGAAAATGCAACTCCACCATACATATAGGAGTTTGAGAATGAGCACTATTTGGCAATTAGTAGTGATGGCTGCTGTACACAGATAAAATTAATTTTGCAATAAATTCAGGTATCAATTGGGGTTTTGGACTCAAGGCAAAGGACTTAGTAGTAAATAAAGTTTGGACTGATTGAGAGAGTAGGATAGTTCCTCAGGGCAGAGGGAAAAGACAAAAACTACATTGTGAAGATATGACCACTGAACTCATGACAGGAGCGGCCTGGCTCCTGCCCTAGGGTAACTAGCCTTTTTGATATGAACGAACACAATCTGGAAGGGGGGGCTGTTCTCTGTGAAGCAGGGGTCTTTTCAAAAATTATTTTCTGTATGAGGAATTTGAAGGACCCTGGAGAGTCCTACAGTTCTGACAGGATTCTTCTTTCAAGTTCCCCTATTTATTCTTCAGTTAGTTTCTGAAAATACTCTGCAGACACTTTAGAAGGGTCACACATGCGTAACCTTGATTCTTGGCATCTCTCATATATAATATTTTCTAATATAATAGGAAGGAGGGATCTTTCCAGCCTGGTAGTAGGGAAATGCTGAATTGGTGGAGGCTGTATCTGGGCAATGACAAGAGAATAATAGTGTAGTAAAACGGGTCACGTGCTCTCCAGTACCAGGCAGTAACACACCTGAAAAAATAACCTTCTTTGATGATACTGGGAATGTCGTAGAAAGAAAGTGGGACTAAGAGATTCAGAAGCTTTGAAAGGCACTCTTCCCTTTCCCGCAATTAATGATAACAGCCCCTAACATGCATTGAGTGCTTACTAAGAAAATGATTTGCATGTATTTTTTCTAATGTATTACACACAATACCCTACCGTCTTGGATGTAGCAGACACACAGGAGGAGAATAGTGTAAGGAAAGGCTAAACAGCTTGTCACAGACCACATACCCAGGGGCAACCTGCAGTGTTGACCCCAATAGGCTGAGTCCAGAGCACACTTAGTAGATGTCTGACTCTGGGTGGAAGGTAAAAGTTAAATTGCACCAACTTAAGTCTGTGACTTGATGACAAGATCCACTCAGAGAAAGACACTTGGATTGAAGAAAAGGCAGGTGAAAGAATTCAATTTAGCAACTTATGAAGATATGTGAGTAGTAGGAAGATAGTAAATGAGTAAAAATAACATGTTGTATTATCAGTGTTCAATAATATAAGTCCCCCACCCCCTACTCTTATCTCCAGAAAAGGTACAACATTTCAGGTTATGGGACCAGGCAGCTGCCTACTTCATTTGGTGTCTGTGGACTAGGGGTCACTAACACCCAAAGGGCATCCTTTCAGACTTAGTCTGGTACATGAAAGTACAAAATCAAGTTATCCTTCTTCTAATTAAGTTTCAATTCTTAAAACATTTTTATTTAACTTGAAATAACCATTTATGCATCAGCCTTCTTAAAAAAAGACTAATTTTTAAAATAAAATAACAAATGTAGATATAAACTAACCTAGAGATAATCTAAGGCACTGAAATTAAACTGCAAGTAGCCTGTGAAGCAGGATCAGACAATCTATGGGCATCAAAACAAATCAAGAATCTCAGGGCTGCTTGGCTGGGAACAGAGGCTGAAATTATCTTAGCAATTAAATTCAAAGATTACAGTGAGCCTTGCATACACTTTAAAGACATTTTGAGAGATGGGTAAAATTAAGCAGTTAATAAATAAATGTGGAGGAGAGAGAAAATATAAGAAAGGTTTTAATTAGGAAAATAGAGTAAGACAATCATTAAATGTAAAGTTCCATATAGAAACTAACACACCAATCTTAAAAACATTTTTACAAAGGTATGAAATTTGTATTCATCATATTTAGAAAATATATGCTGAGTGGGACACCAATTGCCACCTAATAAATGAGGTTGATATCAGTAGGAATTAGAGTAAAAATTAAAAAGGTGAAAAATTTGACATTGGACTTAAGAGATGTCTCCAGTCAAAGAGAGTAGACATGCAACGATTAGACGTGGGAGTAACCAGAGCCTATGGAAAGAGCATGTATGCTGAGCTTTGACTCCATGGTATTCCAACAGTGAAATCAATGATTTAGAATAAAATCATGGGTTATTTATCTAACTTTTCTGGAAAAAAGAAATGATACACAGTTTTCAGACTCAAGATTTCCAGCCAGCCTAATACCACTTATATTAGACTGGCCTATTAATCAGGGCCAACATCATGAGCAAAAGATATTCCTAAGTGAGCATATGAAAATGGTCAATTTAGTTTATTGAAAAAAACCTCAATTTATAGTATTTTAAAGGCTCTTCTCTTGATAAAACAGAATAGAATTTGTCCCTACCTAGACAATATGTGTATTATTCTTATACCACTTAAATATTCATTCCCATTGACTTGTCCTAACATATATTTTTCACCTTTCCCTCCCATCGTTATTGTACTAATATAGTTACCAGTTCAACAGTAGTTGTCTCTGGGGAGTTTGGGAGGGTTGACTGGAAATGAGTATTAGGGAAATTTCTATAGCAATGGAAAGATATATTCACAGAGTTGTGGGCTCAGTGTGTATATATGTTAAAATTCATCAAAACGTAAAATCCATCTATCTCATTGTATATAAATTATGCAAACAAATAGTATTACATGTATAGTTCAATACAGTAAATTATAATTGGATCTAGTAAAATGCAATGAAAAAAGGAAATGGGAGAACAGGAATTGAGAAAAGTGAATTTGGATAAGTATTGAAAACTGATTAGTTGTAGAAAGCAAGCAAAACTTGCTCACTAACTATTGGAAGAGGAAGTGGTATCAGAAAAGTTTTATTGCTTTTTTGTCAGAGGGAATATATATGTGAGTGTGTGTGTGTGTGTGTGTGTGAGTATACAGTATATGAAGGTCTTCAGAAAGTTTTGGAAAGATTCATACTGTCTTTTCCTTTTGTGTGTGTGTGTATGAATATACAGTATATGAGGGTCTTCAGAAAGTTTTGGAAGGATTCATACTATCTTTTCCTTTTTCTTTTTTTCTTTTTTTTTTTTTTTTTTTTTTTTTTTTTTTTTTTTTTTTTTTTTTTTGTGTGTGTGTGTATTCATATGTTAACCCTGGGATGTTCCACTAGAGAGGGAATAATGATGGTGCTGTAGCCATGTCCTTAAGTAGAAAAGAAAGGACAGGATCTAGAACACCCTTTGTGGGATTGGTTTCAAATAGTAACTGCAAAGTTCACTTAAATTAACTAAAATGCAGAGTTAGTAAGAGCAGAATCTGGTAAGTGTGTATATCTGCTGGCTTGAGAGTATGGAATTTCTGTTTTGATTGCTTTAAATTTTTCACAAAATTAAAAGGAGTGATCTTCATCTGGAATGAGGACAGAAGAGTAGGAGCTATTTTCCAACTGAGAGAAGAGGAAGAGGTAGGAAGCAGTCAGACAGGAGAGCAGGGAAATGTAGACCAATGCCTGGCAATCTAGAGGGCCCACTTAAGGTTTGCAATCATTGATTCAAAGTCAAGTATGTGAAGGAAGGAGAGCTGGATTTCTAGCAAATGCATTGTAAATTCAGGAGACTGGTCACTACATGGTTTTGCTTCATTCATAAAAGCAAAGTAAGCATTCAGCCAGCCCATGTGAACAGGGCCCAGAGAATCTGGAATTTGAACTTGATTGAAAATGTTAGCTCCTGGGTCCTCCCTCTCTCTTCAACACTGTGAAGACACTTCATAAACTGCATGGAAAAAATGTGTGTTATCTTTCAATTCTATTATTCCACAAACTTTTTGAAGTGCTTTCATACTCTTGTCATAAATTTTGATGATAATGCTGACATCTTGGCTCTTCCAATTGTCTTTTCCATGGCACTACATCAGCAACCATTTTCATGGTCATATCCTAAAATCTGCCTTTACCAATAACTGCAATTATTTTAAAATCTCAGCTTTAAATATTCTGCATACTAACCTTTATTCTCACAGCTTCGATTCTTTGACAGAACTGCAATATCATTCTATTGATTCTACCTCCTTTGCAACATCTCTCACTTCCCCTCAGACCTCATTTTTCTTCTCATGGCCTAACACAGTATTTACTCTCTTATGTGGCAACTTCCTTAACTTTCTCTCCATTTCTGGAAAAACTCAATCTTAGTTAATATTGACTTTGCTTATTCTTTTCTCACTCATACATCTGGATATGGTTATAGAAGAACACATGTCTATGCTGGAGAACTACTGACAAAGTAGCTCTTCAGCAACCCTAACGCCTTCACTAGTCTATTTCCTCTTCCATTCCTTTACAACAGAACTTTTCAGCCATTGTGTTACCATGCATTGATATGCCACAAATGGGATACAAAATTACAAAACACTTGCTCCACCACCCATGGAGAAGCTAGGTGATGCCTAGGGGACTTAGATCTCCTATTACCTTGGTGTTACTCCCAGATACCTCCAGCTGTGAGCGCTCTTAACTTGCATTTCAGTGTTTGGCAGATATTATTTTCTATATGTCCTGTGATGTGAAATATTGGGCTATACTATCTGAGATTACAATTTTACAATCAAATATTAAATGCCTCTTTTTCATCCTTACTCTGTGCTGATTGTCTTACTTTCCCATCACACTGCAAAATAAACATTAGAGCAGAAAATATCAATCAACATTCCCACCAGATAAACAAATCTACCTGAAATATTACCTCTGTTCTCTACCTTCCTATCTTTTGCAATGGACAAAGCTCTTATTCAATCCAACCACATCATTTTTTAACTAAATTCCATCGTCATTCCCCTACTCCCGAATTTTATCCCTGCAACTTTTTCCCTATCCCTGTATCTTTAGTAGTTTTGTCTGTAATGGTTCATTTTGTCAGTTTACAGCCTGTCATTTTAATTCCCTTCTCAAGAGCAACCATTCTCCAGCTCTCATCTCATTCCCTGTTCACCTTCAGCAAACTCTTTAATAGCTATGTTATCCAAATCTCTTCTTTCTCTCCTGAATACATTCAATCAGATTTTACTCAAACACCTCCATGGAAACATTGCTTGTCAAGATCATCAGTGAATCCCATATTGCCTGTCATCAGTACTAAGTTTTACATTTATTTCCTTCTATGCTAGGTAGAAAAAGGAACACACACAACCCCCAAAGATCTCCACATCCTGGTCCTTAGAATTTGTGAAGATGTTATGTTACATGAAAAACAAATTAAGGTTTCTAATCAGATGACCTAAAAATAGGGAGATTATACTGGATTGTCCCAGTGGGCCCAATGTAAGGACAAGAGTCCTTAGAGGTGGAAGCAGGAGGCAGAAGAAGAGTTAGTGTCAGAGTGGCACAGTGTGAGAATGATTCAATGGGCCACTGCTTGAAGACAGAAGAAAGCCATGAGCCAAGGAAAGTGAGCAACCTTCAGAAGGTGAAAAAGATGAGGAAATAGATTCTACCTTTAGAGCTTTCATAATAAACACAGATCTTCTGATGCCTTGATTTCAGCCCAGTGAAACCACATCAGGCTTCTAACCTCCAATACTGTAAGACACTAAATTTGTGTTGTTTTAAGCCAATGTTTATCGTAATTTGTTACAGTAGCTATGGGAAACTAACACGACTTCTCTTGTGAAAACTGTAGCTTGTTTTCAAGCCACCACTCACTTTATCTCCACTTACCTCAATGCCCACTTCATAGCTTTCTTTGCTGATGCCTTACCAGCAACCGAATGTCTGCATGTGAGTCCTAGGATTTATTTTCACTACCTATACTCATTGCTTATGCAATTTTACACATTCTATTGAAATTAGACCCATCTAAAAACTGATTAATACAAAAAATATCTTTCTAAAAAATGTCTCTCTTTGAATTCCAGACTCATATGTATTTACCTGCCTCCTTAATATTTCAACTTGAATGCTTATAATCTCACACTTAACGATTCCAAGACACAGTTCACCTTTCCTCTCACTGACATCCCCCACCCCCAAACACTGTCTCGTATGCAGTCTTCTCCACCCAATAAGTAACATATTTATCTTTCCAGTTGCACAGGGCAAAACATTATTGTTGTTACTCTTGACACCTTTTAAATTCTATACTCAGTTCATTAGCAAATCATGGTGATTCGACCTTAAACTTTCCAAATAATCTGTCTCCCTGTTTCATATTTCACTATTGACCTCTTGCTATTACTCATGAAATCAAATGTTCTTCTACTTTAGGGTCTTCTCATTTGCTTTCCACTCATTTGAAATAAATCCATTTTCCCATGTATCTGAATGGATTTTTCCCTCACTTCCTTCAAGTCTCTTCTCTAATGTATCATATCAAATTTTTTTCTCTAACCACCTTATTTAAAATTATCTTATTTAAAATCTTTCTAAGCAATATTCTACCCCCATTACCCTGCTTTATTACAGTCACAATGCCTATTAGACTATATTTTCTTTTTATTTGTTTATTATCTTTCTTCACCAGAATTAAAGCTGCATGAAGCTGGGACTTTGTTTTGTTCATATCTATATCCTCTCCACCAAGAACACAATGCAGCAGAGTATAAAAACTCAATACATACTTATTATCCCAATAGATAAAACTGTGCAGATAATCCATAGGGTAATGCTGTATCTCACCCAGCACACAGAAGCTAAGTTTTCATCTGAACCCTTTTATTAACACAAATAATATGGTTCAATTTGGTGTTAGGGTGTTTTGCTTTCAATATCTTGTATTTCTGAGTGACATTAACCTCTTATTCTAGGAGAAATAAATTCTTCATTTTCAAAAATATCAGTAGTTCATGACTACTGAAACTGAGAGAGTGGGAAAAGACTTCCTGATCCTATTTTTTTTGTTTTCCAGCTCGTATATACGTTTACTACCTCTTACAGAGTTCAAGGAACATTTTCCATTCTTTGAAAATGAATAGGAATTATCAGTTTTACATAGGATACATTAAAAAACCCTGAGAGAGAAGGGACATGGAAATGATTTTATTTATTGCAAAGAGCAGATAAGGTTTGTTCAAGAGACAAGCTATCAGGTTTTGAGCCATAAAGTGTCCATCATCCTTAAGTTTGCTTCTTTCTTAGTCTGCATCTCCTTCCCAGTCCTATTGCTATGGTTCAGAAGAAGCATTTTACCTGCCAAACCCAAAAGACACAGGGTTCAATAACCATAGCTGTTGGCATTCCAAGGAAGAATGGGAATGAGACAGCATGGAAAGAGGACCAGGACTGTGTGAAAATTATGTATGTGTTGAGCTGTGCATGCTTTCAAAGACTTCTTGGTATATCCTTAACAGCCAAATTTGCTCACCCTTTGATGTACAAACACTCCAACTGTAGTTCTTGGCAGGAGCTGCTACTGAGCAAATCATTTACTGAACTGTTTTGATGAGGAATTTTCCATTTTCTTGTTTTAATAGTGACTTTGTGCACAACCCTGTTTCTGAACAAAACTCTCAAGTTAGTGAAGAGTGTCATTAATATTCCCCTACTTTCTAATTCTGTATATTTACAACAGCTCACTCTTTATCCTGTGACACTCATGTTCTCCTACTCTGCTTCATGTGAATGGTGTTCTAGTGCATGTCTCCTAAAAACATTTGCTATTAAAACAAAAGACATGGCTTTAAGTAATTTTAAACCATAAAGGGCAAAATATCTAAACTATTTACCTCTCAGCAGCAGTTGTATTTTAACAGAAATCAGATGCTTAAATAAAAAGAGGGGTAACTCTAGGAGACTCTATGTATGCCACTTACACATATGACTTTGGTATACATAATGTTCCTGAGAGTATACAATATTGCCAATTGCTATATTTCTGCTAATTCTGATTTACTTGTATACTTCCAATGCTTTCAAAATGTTCTATACTAATTATTAATTTAGACGTGGAAATCCCATATGACAAATCCAATAATCATTTTTAATTTCACAATAAGAAGTAAATATTAGCATATTAAGTGATACAATATGACATCAAATGCTATTTTTTTAAAAAAAATTTGAAACAATTAACCCAAATCAGAATTCAAAAACTAAGCAAAAGAACAAAAGGGCAAGTTCACTCACTCACTGAGAAGTATAGTCAAAATATACACTTGACAGACAGGATACCTACCATAATCCTGGTTTATTCATCTACTGTTATTTCACACTTAATTAATCTATACTATTCAGATTTTTATTTAATTCAGAGTTTAACCCCCCCAAAATTGTTTTCACCAAGAATGCTATAAACACCTCCCAATATTAATATTCCATCAAATACAGCTAGGGAAGTATTGGTTTACTCTAGACATATCATGGATTAATTTGGGATAGATGCTATGTATGTGAAATTAAACTTTGATTATGTTGCCCTTTCTATAAATGTAAAACTACATCTTTGTAAGATGTGGCAAAGATAATGCCTAACACATGATAGTAGTATTCCATTCAGTCTTCAGAAAGAGATGTATCTTGAGTTAAATGAAAAAAATAATAAAGCAGAATTCTAGGAGAAAAATTATGGTCTGTACTTTCTCTTGTGGTTCACATGAAGGTTCAATAATGTCTGGAGCACAATTTTCCAAAGACACTTTCACGTGGGAGTGGGCCAGGAGAAAGATGGATGAACATTTTGTATCAGAGCTATTACCATGAAAGTTTCGTTTATTTGCCAACATTCTTTGTCATAACAGGACATAAAAGACATTTGAGGAAAAGTGCTTGCCACATTTTGCTAGTCCTTCATGTCTAGATTATTGAGAGCTCAGACTTAATGGATCAGTTCATCCCTTTCAGTTCACAAGGAAAACAAGATATTCTGAAAAACCTCCTTATCAAAATCACCAAAATATATAGCAAATATATTAAGAGAAGCATTCTTAATGAATACAAGAGTTCAGGGAAAATTGAGAGAACTCCCTAAGGGATAAATATCAAAGACAGAATGAGAAACAAGAGTACCAAAGTTAAGTTGAATCCAGAGACACTCAAACTTAGTAATAAAGAGGTTTCCATGTAACAGTCCCGCAGCTAGCAGCATATGCACCTTCAAAAGGAGCAGATGGAAGTGAGCCCTCATAAATCTGGGGCATTTGAACTACATCTTCACTTACAGCGTGAACTTACAAATCCAATAGACAGCAAAGGAAAATATAAAGGCATGAACTTGGAATAAAAAACAAAGCCACATTTAATCTGCTTGCACATAAGTTTAGAGATCAAATGAACTTTACCATAGTGACCTCAAAAATCTCAAGACAGAAAATTCAAGAACACGGTCCAGTGTTGATATGCTGCTGGGTTTTGGGAAGAAGAAAATGAAGGAACTCACTGGAAAGAAAATCTTCAACCCTCACAGTTCCCATAAACAAAGCCTCACTGAACATGCATGTCCTCTGACCATGTAAACTGATCACATACAAGGTTGACATATAAAATGCGTGAGAAATTAAGCCGTAATTAGCAAGAGTAACCAAAATTAAATCTTTGAAGAACTTCATATATTACAATTATCTGATAAGTTTGTATCAACAATTTAAAGGGATAAACTTTGGAATTGAAAAGGGCAAAAGGAACAAAATTATCTTCAGATTAAGACATCAACTCAAAATATATAACTCATAAAATTAAAAAAAAAATGATAGTCGAAATTAAAAGCTCACTGGATGGAAGAAGATCCACATTATATATAACTAAAGAAAAAAAAATGTGGATTGAAATATAGGCCCAGTTAACCAGAGGAAATAGGCAGTCATTTCCCTCAAGAATAGGCAGAGAATAAAAATATCAGAGAAATTAAGATATAAGAGGACAGATTGAGGTCTGTTTAAATTATAATTGGAGGATTAAAAAGGCAAATGAAAGAATCACAAAGAAATAGCATACAAAGTGAAAATGGACTACAATTCTCCACTTCATGATAGACAAAAATATCAATAGTATATAAAAAATAAATAAGTAAACACTAAGTAATCTAACCACATCAAATTAATAGTGTAAAACAACAGTCAAAAGGCAAAATTAAAAGCAGACATTGAAAAAAAAAGATGACTAAAATAGAATAATAAATATCAAAAGAGAAAACCCTCAAATTATTTTAATTTTAATTTTAACTTTATTTTATTTCTTTTATTATAATTTTTAAGTGACACACAATAATTATACATATTATGGAGTACAGTGTGATATTTTGATGCATGTATACAATAAGTAATGATCAGATCAGGGTAATTAGCAAATTCATCATTTCTCAAACATTTATCATTTCTTTGTTTTGGGAACACTGAAAATTCTTTCTTATGGCTATTTGAAAATATACAAAAATCACTGTCAACTGTAACCACCCTACAGTGCTTCAGAACACTGGAACTTATTTGTCCTACCTAGCTGTAATTTTGTATCAGTTAACCAATTTCTCTCTATCCCCCCTCACCCCTACCCTTTCCAGCCTCTAATAACCACTATTCTACTCTCTACTTCTATGAAGTCAACTTTCATAGCTTCCACACATTGAGTGAAGACATACAATATTTTTTCTTTCTGTACCTGGCTTATTTTGCTTAACTTGATGTCCGCTAAGCTCATCCATGGTCCTGTGAATGACAGAATTTCATTCTTTTTTTATGGAAGAATAGTGTGTATATACCACATTTTCTTTATCCACTCACGTGCTGATGAACACTTATGTTGATTCCATATCTTAGTTATTGTGAAATTGTCCTACAACAAATATGGGCCGGCAAGTATCTATTCCACATACCGATATCCTTTCCTTTGCATATATACTCACTAGTGGGATTGCTGGATCATATGGAAGATGTACTTGTAGATGTTTGAGAAATCTCCATACTCTTTTCCATCAAGGCTATGCTAATTTATATCTCCAACACCAGTGTATAAGAGTTCCTCTTTCTCCCCATCCTCACCAGCATGTGTTATTTTTTGTCTTTTTTATAATAGCCATTCTAAATGGGTTGAGATGATATCTCATCATGTTTTGATTTGCATTTTCCTAATGACTAGTGATGTTGAGTACTTTTTCATATACTTGGCCATTTGTATGTCTTCTTTTAAGAATTTTTTTTTCAGATCATGTGCCCATTTTTTAATTGGATTATTATTATTATTTTTTAAAATTTTTTTACCATTGAGCTGTTTGAGTTCCTTGTATATTATGGGTATTAACCCCTTGCTGGATGAATATTTTGCAAATATTTTTATCCATCCTTCAGGTTGTCTCTTCACTTTATTGTTTCTTCTACTGTGCAGAAACTTTTTAGTGTTAAGTAATCCTAATATTGTCTATTTTGCTTTTGTTGCCTGTGCTTTTAAAGTCTTCTACCTAAGGGCGGGCCCGGTGGCGCACTGGAGAGTGTGCCGCTTGGGAGTGTGGCGGCACTCCCGCTGAGGGTTCAGATCCCATGTGGAGACCGGTTCCCACTCACTGGCTGAGCGCGGTGCGGGTGCAACACTGAGGGTTGCAATCCCGTCGCTGGTCCCCGGTATGGGTGCAACACCGAGGGTTGCGATCCTGTTACTGGTTAGTAAAAAAGACAAAAAGGAAAAAAAAAGAAAAAGTCTTCTACCTAAGATTTATGCCGTAATTAATGTTCCAAAGCATTTTTCCCTATGTTTTGTTCTCATATTTAATAGTTTGGGCCTTGAATTTAAGTCTTTAATACATTTTGAGTTGATTTTTATATATGGTGAGAGAGGGGTCTAATTTCATTCTTCTGCATATGGCTATCTGTTTTTCCAATCGATAGTTATTGAAGAGACTGTCCTTTCTTCAGGGAATGTTCTTAACACCTTTGTAAAAAATCAGTTGTCTATAAGTACGTGGTTTTATTTCTAGGTTCTCTATTCTGTGTCATTGGTCTATGTGTCTGTTTTTATGCCAGTAACATGATATCTGGGTTAGTATATCTTTGCAGTATAGTTTAAAGTCAGGTAGCATAATGCCTCCTGCTTTTCTTAGGATTGCATTGGCTATTTGGGGTTTTTAGTAGTTCCATATAAATGTTAACTTTTTTTTTCTGTTTCTGTGAGGAATATTATTGGTATTTTGATAGGATTTTCATTGAGTCTATAGATTGCATTGCTAGTATGGCCATTTTAACAATAATAATTATTCCAATCCATGAATGGAATGACTTTTTGTGTGTGCTTGTCCTCTTCAATTTCTTTTACCAGTATTTTACAGTTTTCCTTGTAAGAAAATTTCACATCCTTGGCTATTTCTAAGCATTTTCAAATAAATTTTAGAGTCACGTTGTCAATTTATCTGAAATATACCCTCATTTGAACTTCCTGTTCCATAATCCCTTTCATATTCTTTATTATCCTTTTTAGATTCAATTTTTAAATAAATCTACTTTCCGTCTCTAATATAAATTAGGACTTTCGTGACATTTTGATATGTTTTGGGATTCTGCATGTATTTTAAACTTAACAACACATGATTTTTTAAAGACAGATACATTCAGATTATCCCACATTTTCACTTTTTTTTTTTTTTTGCTTTTTTTATTTCCTGTTTCTCATAGCGCCCATCTGGGATTACATTTTTGTACTTTCCATAAAATTTTCTTTTGTTATTTTTTACATGATCCTACTAACAAAAAATTATTTCAACATTTTTGTCTGTAATAGCTTTATTTTTGAAGAATATTTTTGCTGGGTTATAATTCTATTTTGACAGTTACTTTCTGTAAGCCTATTAAAAATTTACTTCCATTCTCTTCTAAAACCAATTGAAATGTATGACATATTGTTGCTCCTTTGAATATAATGTCTTCTATTTTATTGTGATATTTTTAATGTTTATTTTTGTTCTCTTTGTTTCAAAAGTTTTATTTGTTGTGCCTGTCCTCTGCGGATATATTTTTTGTTGTTGTTGTTGTGTCTCTTATGGCTTGATATTTTCGTTAGCTTCAAAAAATTTACTACTGATCTTTTGAATATTTCCTCTATTCTATCCTTTCTTTCCTCTTCTTCTGGAAATCGAGTTAAATGCATGTTAACTATTCTATATTAATATTTCAGTATATTCTCTCTATTTAGAATTTTTTTTGTAATTTTTGTTATTCTGTTTCTCATATTTTTTCAACCACCTATCCATATGTACCATAGTATATGATACTATTCATATACTATCTTCTGATGTGTCTAATTTCTTTTAAGTTATTGTATTTTATTTTTGTTGTTGTTGCTGTTTTTACTCTTAGTTTCTCCTTTTGTTCTTTTTACATTGGCAACACTACCAAGCTTGCTTTCTAATTTTGTCAAATGCTAATCATAGCTATTTTAAAATCCTCATGTAAAATCCATGTCATCTAGATCCACCATAGATTTGTTTACCTTTTTCATTTCAATTTGCTTTTTTTTTTACATCTTTTCTTTGTTATGTCTGGTTATTTTGGTAAAGTATTAGACAATGGATATGAAAATTTGTAGAAATAATATGGAGGTCTCTATGGCATATATATATATATATATATTTTTTTTTTTTTTTTATCAGCTGGGCAGCTAGTTAAACAGCACCAGTAATTCCAATTTACCTCACCCAATTAGGTATTAAGTAAAGCTGGGGTTGAGTATCTGTGAATGTTATGTGCAATGTGAGCCCCTGTGAGTTCTGATCTAGTTTTGATTTATCACTACTTCTGAGGTGTGGCCCTTGTAGACATAACCTCAATACTGGGCTGTTTACCAGGTATGCTGATTTGTGGCAAATGCCAAACTCCAAATTTTTCATCAGCACTGTATGTCATAAATTCTGCCAATGTTCTCAGCTTCATCCATAAACTTCTATTATTTCAGAATTATGCAGGGAACTCTAAACAAAAAGTAGTACCAGGTGCTGAGCTCAAAGCTGTGGGATCCCAGCATTATCCACTTCTTGACCCTGAAATTTTCCACTGCCTTAATAGTCCTCTAATAATTTTAAGGAGGTTTTGTTCAAGATTTAAACATTTTTTTTCTGTTTGTTCACAGTGGAAGAGTTAATTTGAAATGCCCACTTTGCCATTATTAAAATGTGTAATTCCCTTGGAAAGACTTTTAATTTAGTTTATTTAACAACAACAACAACAAATTATTAAGTCTTGGAGATTCAATCATCTCACACACTATCAATTTTCACAAAAACACATGACTAAATAGGATGATTATATAATTTTTGAGTGAAATGTTGTGTTATTGAAAATTACAGCAGACAATAAGCCTAGACCTGTATTGTACTGGGAGCAATAAGAATGTGAAACAGAATATACTGTTACCATGATTTTCATTCCAGATCAGAATTTTTTATGCAAGGACTGTGCTTGAAGTGTCAGGGAATATATATATATATATATATATATATATGAACAATTGCTTTTTGTTTTGCTAGTGGTACGCTTTAATCGGTGAATGAAAGTGGTAAACCAGGCCTTTAAGAATATGTATAAGTTTACCATTGATACAACATATGTAAATGCTTTCCATATAGAAATTGGCCATTATAGAGATAAAAAATGGTTTTTGTACATTTAAAGAAAAAAATAAAGTTGTAATAGATACCATGAGCATTGTTCAGTTGCTTATAATAGCCTTTTAAGGCTTTTTATCTCATCTGCAAAATATCTGAAAAGCGGTAGGATGTATAACACAAAGAAGCTGGATGCCTAAAATGAGTTATTTCAGGGGTACCAGAAATCATCCCAAAGTTAAACAGTACAATTTCTCTAGCAATTTACAAATGCTTGTCATTAAACGCTTTCTTTCTTTACATTTTTGTTTGTTTTCTAGTTTAGTCCTTCAGTGACTAAGGCAGTAAAGAATTACAGAAGTTTAATAAAAAGTGGTTAAATTAAGTAGTAGCACCAGCGATACTTCATTGCTAGATTTCTGCCACATATCTGTTTTCTCCACACAAGCTATGAATCTTTCAAGGATAACAAGTTATTGCCCCGCATGCCAAAAATGAATCAATAAGTACAGAAATAAAAAAGTATATGTTTACATATTTCTTAAAATCTATATTTTTTATAGAACATAAATATGTTTGTATTTTATTTTCTTTTAAAATAGGGAGTTCACCTGAATTCAACCTGGGCTTTGGTTCAAAATAAAAAAAAAAAAAATAGTAATCAGGAAATACCAATCTAACTCTTCCAAAAAGGAAATAGCCCATATCAAATCTTCTGAGAATTGGCTCTGATAGATGATATGGCTAAAATACAGGGGACGTTAATTGCCCAAGGAGATCAAGAGGACATAGCAATGTGTATATGTATAAATTAGCATATACATAGTAACAATGAATAATACTCTTATAAACAATCTTATATAATGAGTACCTAAAGAACTCTTCTAAATTCTTAACTTTAAAAAAACTAATCCTGCACAAACTAACCACTTATTTTTTTCCAGCTTTATTGAGGTATAATTGACAAATATTGTATATATTTAGGGTATATAAACATGTGTTTTTATATACATATGTAGTAAAATGATTACCACAATCAAGCTAATTGCCAAATCGATCACCTCGCATAGTTATGATTGTGTGTGTGTGGGATGAGAACATTTAAGGACTACTATCTTAGCAAATTTCAAGTATACATACAATACGGTATTATTGGGTATAGTCATCATACTGTAGATTAGACCTTAGAATATATTCATCCTGCATAAATGAAACTGTGTACTCTTTGAGCAACATCGCCCCATTTCCCTTAACCCCTATTCTACACTCTCACTTCTCTGAGTTCAACTTGTTTTTAATTCCTCATACAAGTGAGATCATAGTGTACTTGCCTTTCTGTGCCTGGCTTATATCACTTAGCATCATGTCCTCCGGGCTCACCTATGTTGTTGGAAATAACAGCATTTCCTTTTTTTTAGGCTGAATAATATTCCATTATGCACACATGCACACACACACACACACACACACACACATTTTCTTTCTCTATTCTTACATCAGTGGACACTTAGGTTGATTCTATATCTTAGCTTTTATAAACAATGTTGCAATGAACATGGTAATGAAGATATTTCTTCAAGACTGATTCTTCCTTTGCCTGTATATACCCAATAGTGGGAGTGCTGGATCATATGGAACTTGGATTTTTAATTTGTTGATGAACCCCTATTTTGTTTTCCAAACCAATTTATAATCCCACCAAGAGTCTGCAAGGGATCGCCTTTTGTCACATCCTTGCCAGTAATTACTATGTTTTGTCTTCTTAAGGACAGCCATTCTAACAGGTATAAGGTGATATCTCATTGTGGTTCGGATTTGCATTTCTCTGATGATTAGTGATGTTGAATGCTTCTTCAAATACCTGTTGGCCATTTGTACATCTTTTGATAAATTTCTATTAAAGTAATTTGCCCATTTTTTTAATCAGTTTGCTTTCTTGATATTGAGTTGTTTGAGTACTTTGTATATTTTAGATATTAACTTCTTATCAAATACATGATTTGCAAATATTTTCTCCTGTTCTGTAGGTTGTCTCTTCACTCAGCTGATTGATATTTTTGCTGCGTAGAAACATTTTAGTTTGCTGCCATCCCACTTTTTAATTTAGCTTTCTTTCCTGTGTTTTGAGGGTCATATTCAAAAAAGTCATTGCCCAGGCCAATGGTAAGAAGATTTGTTCTGTGTTTTCTTCTAGTAGTTTCATATGTTCAGGTCTTACATTTAAGTTTTTAATTTATTTTGATTGCTGTATATTATGTGAGATAAGTGTCCAATTTCACTCTTCTGCATGTGGATACACAGTTTTCCCAACACTACTTATTGAAGAGACTATCCTTTTCCTGTTGGATGCTTTGATACTCGTGTTGAACATCAGCGGGCATATATGCATGTATTTATTTCTATTCTCCCTACTCTATTCTATCAGTCTATAAGAGTGTTGCTGTGATTTATGGAGTCGGATGTGACTCACAAACATCTGATAGTTTCTTAACATACAATATATAAGTGTCCATATAACCTTATTTCCTGGAAGTTCAATATCTCATGTCTAGTGCTACTGTAGCATCTAAAGATATCTCCAATAATATCTTAAGTGCTTTCACATGAACAAAGGTGTAGACATGTTTACTCATTCCCACCCAACACAATGAGAATTCAACTCAGTGTTATTCTACGTTCCAATATGCCAGGAATTCTAGTAGATTTTTATTAGATTTCCTTACTCAACCATTTCCTCAAGTAAATGGCTGGGCTGGGTCAAATTCTATAATATTATATCTGACAGACCGTAAACCAATGTTTCTATTTATTTTTTTCAATAAATGAGAATGTGTATTGATTCATGCTCTTTATTCCAGGGTCCTTCTTGGTAATGTTACTTTATTCAGGAGCCCTTTGCTCTTCCTAAGAAATATCAGCATAAATTTAGATCTTGAGCGATATTGTTTAGAGTCTCAAAGCTTTCCCTCTTAATAAACACTTAGTTTATAATTTCTCCAGCCTAACGTTCTAGGGTTATCAATGCAAGTACAGAAGTATGGTACAAAGTACTTATTTATATAAGTACAGAAATATACATGTGCAACATATGCATCAATTATTTCTCCCATGGCAGGTCACACAAAAAACATCTACTTTCAAAAAGACTAAAACACTGTTATGTTCCCTTTTCTTTTCTATGAATATTATTAAATCACCCCTGTACCATGGTCATAGTTATAAGTTTGTAAATGTTGTGAGAAGACAAATCTGCCTCTGCTACAAGGTAATCTTGATCAAACACTCAAGCCCAAAATGTACTCTATGGGGCTTTGAAACAGGGCAGACAACAAGGAATAGCAACAAACTACCAACACGGTAGAGGTGCCCTTGGATCTCATCAGGCTTAGCCTGGATGAGCAAATTTATGTGAAAACCAGAAATGACCAAGAGCTTTGAGGCAGATTACATGCTTATGATCAGCATTTATATATGATATTGGGAGATGTGGAAGAAACTCTGACTAGTATAGAAATTGATGAAATATATGAAGAGATATATAAAATAATTCCTATTGAGAGACTTCCAATCAAGATGGTGGAATAGACAGTCCCCAGCATCACTCTCTCCCACAATCAACCAATTTACAACTACTATAAAGCAACAACTGCCAAGCTGGGCCACTAGAGCTCAGGAGAAGACGGGGAGAGATGTACAGAATTCATGAAGGCCGAAAAAGCCATGATGAGAGAAAGAAAGGATTGCTTTGACCATTTTGAGCCCCAGCCACTTGAAGGATGGCCATGGTGAGCACACAGAGCGAGAGCTGGCGAAAAACACTGCTGTGCCTTTCGTACAAAGTTGCTTGGAGGCTACAGGTGAGAAGAGGACCTTGGTGGCCCCCAGCTCAGCGAGACCACTATAGAAGCAAGGGGCCATGAAAAGAGGAGCCACTCAGAGACCTGTGAGTCATCACAAGGGACTGGTGCACACACCACCCCATTGGAAGTATTTGGAGTATGGGAGGTGGGGAAGACGGGCCCACCAGGGAAATATTGGAGCACAGCATGGAAAGCTGATCTGCCCTCCAATCAGCACAGGACCACTCAGTGGATTCTGGTCAGGAATATAGAACTGCAGGTGGTGCAGTTTGATGAAAAGATTCAGGCCCAGACCAGAGCTACCACACAAGCCGGGTGTACCAGACCTCACAAGACCCAGAAGTACTTTCAAGGGTCAATAATGAAAACCTGAGCTGCACAAAAAGCCTTCCTCAGAGAATAGGTAGCAAAGCAGCAATTTAGCTCAACCACAGGGCTTAAGTGTTGGCCCCACAGGAAATTCCCCCATTTTAGAAGTAAGCAAAGGACAACAAATTAGCTCCAGGTCAGAGTTTAAGTGTTGGGAATCGTGAATAATCCAACACAGAACTGAAAGAAAAAACAAAAACCCCACAGATTAGAGACAAAGTTTGGATGTTAAACAGTAAAGGTCTAACACCACCGAAGAAAACCTAAAAACCCTAGAAGGACCAGAAGCCTCCTGGGCTCCCAAGCTGGGATGTGTGTGGGGGGACAACATCCTCAGCCATGTCTACCTGACTTCCACATCCAGCCCAGCTATGACCACCATGCCACTGATAGAAGTACCCTGGGTTCCTGTGACTGGGCAGTGGGGTACTGAGAGCCTCAGCCTTGCTCCCCCAATGTCTTCATCCAGCTGAGTGATGACCATCACGCCACAGCTGGAAATGAAGGGGTAAGGGCCTCAGCCATGCCCGAAATCTGCACGCAAACTGGCCACAACCAAGCTACTGCCAGAAGACCCCTGGGATCCCCTGGCAGAATGAAGGGGGTGCCACATGCCTCAACCATGCCACCCCTTCTTCCTCCTCCTACCCTGTCTCCCTTCCCTTTCCTCTTTTCCCTTTCCCCCCAACTGTTCTACGACATCTTAAAATGTAAAAATAAATAAATAAATATTACTGTATGGGAAGCTAAAATTAAAATTATAGATTCCATACTGTAAAGATCTAATTACCTTATACAGAAGCAGGAAAAAAAATCCATTCCAAAGAAAACATTTCTAACTGCAGCTAATTATTAACACAAATGGTTATTAGTCCAGTGGGAGGAATTATATGTAGATAAGAGATTACTCATTTATTTCCAGTGTAGCAAAATGATAATCTGGAGGAGAAAGATTTTTCACAAGAATACTTTTTTTTTTTTCCCCTCCTGTTTGTTTTATCACATAACAACATCATAGTTATAACATGTTCATAGTTGAAAATCGTCATAGGTTGTGAAGGTCTCAAATTTGGATTTCAATTATGAAATCACTGATTTTATTGCATTGAAAAACATATCCTTTAAACTTCTATCTGTAATCTATGGGTCTTGTAATGTGTCTATACTCAGGTAATAATCATTGAACCTAATACAATGTTGATCTCATTGGAAAATATTAAATTAAAAGTTCTCCCTTTCCATAAGAATCAGGAAAATGTCTACTTTATTGTTGAATCCTAAATGTTTTGAACAATGTTTGACATTATATTCAACCAATATTCATTGAACAACAACAACCAAAAAGGTAGAATATATGAACAAAGTCCTCAAATATCTAAGCAGTCAAACAAAGTATTTTTTATATAGTGGAAAAGTAGTCTACATAATAAAGGAAATATCAATACAAGTACAGAAACATAAAACAAAGTAGTTTGCAGTTTTTAGTTCCATTTTTATATATACATTATTAAATAAAAAAAAAATAGAAGATATTTAAGCTCACATATGGCAGCACTTCAAAAAGCTCTTGGAAAGAATTGCATTATCTTTTAATTCTATTTTTCCATGAAATTTTTGAAGTACCCTTGTACTGCAATGAACTATTAGATTTATCTTGCTTCATGGAAAACACTACATGGTAGGAAAAAAAGCTAAAAAGCATCAACCATATTTTACAGCTTCTAGCAAAGAGAGAAATACTTAGATTGTGTGATAAAATTTTTCGTCACCACATTGAAATGAAATATTTTAAATTGTCACAAGTGCCATAAAATGTTGGCTTCAAAATAGTGTGTCAATCTACCAAAGGGCCCGTGGCCAACTAGAATAAAGGCAGCTCGGCTGGAGAAAATACTTGAAACAAGAACATAAGAATTTATGCCTAAAACATTAATATAAATCACATTTCTTTAGCAAATAGCTAAAGGGAGAAATAAAAGCTTTCATTTATGAGCAAGTGAGATTTCAGCAACTGCATCAGATTTATTTTTGTGGTTACCTGTGGATGGAAGCAATCCTAAGGCCAAATATTGTCCCTTCACACATATACATGCTCATACACAAGCACAGCATAATAAGCATTACTTATACAGTCAGCACTCCATCCAACAGTTTTGTATGCACGAATACAACCAACCTTGAATGAAAATTATTCAGAAATATAAACACAAAACAATGCAACCAAAAGTAAATAATCAAATAAATAAAAACAATGCAATAACTAAAAATATGAATAAAAAGCAGTACAGTATAACTATTTACTGTAGCTTTTACACTGTATTAGGTATCATAAGTAACCTATAAATGATTTAAAGTATAGAGGAGGATGTGCATAGGTTATATACAAATACTATAATATTTTATATAAAGGACACATTTTAGTACTTATGGGGGTGGAGGGAGAGAAGTGTGGGAAATGGGGGTGTGGGAGTGTTACTGAAACCAATCCTTGGCAGATATCAAGAGACAACTGTATATTGAAAATAAATGGCTGAGAAAAACCTTTACTCCTTTCTCAAAATAATGCCAAGTTCTAAATATCCAAATCTTATTTTGCAAGTTTTGTTGGAAGTGTTATGACATTAAATATGCAACCAGCTAATGTCAATGCATTTAAGAGAGAAATAGAAAGTATGGGTTTTACATCCAAACTGAGAGACAAAATTTATTAATAGAGACCTAGATAATCTTTCTCTTTTTCTCCCCTTGGGTCTTGGAAGGAACTATACCAAAACTACTTTTCTCTTCCTGGTCTGAAGATCGATTGCTGAGCAGGTTGGATTATGGAAATGGTTTTTCAGTTTAGCATTGAAAATTTCTAGACTGGAATTTCTACACTTCTTTACAACTCTTTTATTAAACCTTTTGGGAAATAATTATGCCTGAAAATTCAGATGTGGTGTATATACACATTTGAAAATAGAAGAGAAGGTTTTCTCCCATGTTTCTTTAAAACACATTTTTGTTTAAAATTATCTGATTGGAGTCAACCAGTTTATGAGTCGTTCCTAAGACATAAGAAAGAAAAACAGGTTTTCTGCTACATAAGAAAATATTAACATGTTCAAAAAGAAAGTGTATATTTTATTAATCCTTTGAAAATGTGGAATTGTGGCTTTTATGCTCAAACTTTGTACAAAGATTGCAATTATTGGGGTTTTTTAATAGATATTTTAATTACTCTCATTTTGTAAAACTTGGTACTAAAATAATGAGATTGACATAAAAGAAATCAGGTTTTTAAGCAATGACCCAATTATTGAATAGTTTCTGAAATCAAATGTTGAAAATATTTTGCTAAAATTTGATGCATAATAACCACAGTCTCATAATTTTACCCATGCAATTCCCAGTTTTCTCTGTCCAAAGATAATAGCTATCTTTAATAAAAATCAGAAGTGCTTTCAAGTACTTAGGTGGCAGAGCTTCAAAGAAATGTGAATATGTTTGGAATATGTTAACTATTTTGTTTGTCTTACCACAGTTCTTTGAAAACCATGTGTATTAGTCCATTTCTATTGCTCATAACAAAATACGTGGAACTGGGTAATTTGTAAGAAAACAAAATTTATTGCTTACTGTTTTGGAGTCTAGGGAGTCCAAAGTTCAGGGAACACGTTTAGTGAAGGCCTTGGTGTTGGCAAAAGTGACCCAGGGGTCTCACATGGCAGAAAATGGTGGAGAAAAGAGAGGGATAGTTATTCACCGTTCTCCTTTTAAAGCGCTCAGAACCACACCTCTACCCACCATGATTAACCCATTCACCATGGCACGGTCCTACAATCTAATCACCTCTTCAAGGCCCCACCTTTCAATTACCGTGATAGGATTTCCCACCCTCTTAACACTGTCAGAGTGGGGAACAAGTTTTTTGGGGGGACACTCAATCCAAGGCATTCTGCTTTTGGCCACCCAAAACTCATGTCCTTTTCACATACAAATACATTGATTCCATCCCCAAAGACTTAGCTTGTTTCAACTCAAAAGTCCAAAGTTCAAAGTCACATCTGTAAAATTGAAACAAGTTAACTATTGCCAAGATATACTATGTGTCTTTGAATAATAATTATTATATCCCTACTGACAGAGATCATTTGGTAATAATTTTCCTACAATTCCATTACACTTTATTTCATGTCCATATTAAAAACACTTTATAGTCAATGACAGATAACCTGGAAAACAGAATTTAATTTTTAGACGAATAATTGTTAAGCTCCAGCAAGGGCTTGGAGTATGCTTTGGAGCTAACTGCTCCAAATATTAAGCTGTATTTGGTGGCCTCAGATATCTACCACCTTAACTGAAGAAAAGAGAGGAATCAACCCTAGAATTAGGCCTCTGTGATGGGTCACAGAAACAGGCACTCAGTGGGTTCCTTTCCTTTGGCCCCTAGAGACTGACAACCAATCTTAATGAGTTCCTGGGATGCATATTTCTAAGCTTCCTTGCAGAGATGAATAAGCCAGAATCCTTAAAATTATCAAACAAGTTAACCTACCAATGACAAAAATTTGTCATTTTATCTTAGTAATTTTGAGTTACCCATGGCCACCATCCTTCTTACAAATTTCCATGACTCATTAAATGTTAATGGCAATGTGCCGTATAATTTTATCCTGCAAAAAACTTTAAAATTCATGTGGGCAGGGAATATTTATGTTCTCTTTGTCTCCAGAACATATCAGAAAACTTCTGTACGTGGCAGGAAAGACTGAACATCTGTTAAACACATGAATAATTGACTGACTGACAAATGAATGGATGAATGAATGAATTTATTACCTTTAATTCAAGTAACTCGACCTCATAATGGAAATGTTACCTTGTTCATATAAACTAGTTACAATTTAGTGTTCTAGGAGGATCGATATTGATTTTCAATGAGCCAACGTAAACAAGTGAGTAAACGTAAACAGTGAGTCAATGTAAACAGTGATTTCCCCTGGTACCATCAGGTAAATGATATTGTCTCTTATCACAGTGGTCTAATCTCCCAATAGTTTCCAAAATTATGGTGTCTTAGATTTCTGATAATGTTATGAGTTCTGCAATGGTAACTTGACTTCGTAATAGTGATAAAACATGAACTCAAGATTTGGTGAGGATGTGTGGGGGACGAAGGGAGGCTATAAAAGAACACACAGCATCCCTTTAACTCCATGGGAAACCAAGCACAACTATGATTTAATACATTTTAAAATACTTTTTCTCAAGAGTATGTCTCTAGTTTTACTGGATTTATTGAAATTACCCTTTTTTCTTACTTCTTCCTTATCATAAAATAGTTATTTTGTCAACGTGGACACAAACCCAAGAGAGATTGTTTTGATATATTAAACTTTCATAATTATCATCATCTAATTTCTGTGATTCCCAACAATTCCTTCCCAAATGTGTGATATTCTGGATAGGAAAAACAAAAAAAATCACATGCCTATCTTTGTTTCATTTGAATGAAGCTATACATGTTCTCTCAAACAATTTCAATTTCTTCCAAATTACTATTTAGATCTGTGTCTTCCTTTACTAAAACCCCTTCCCTTGCAATTTTGCCTTAAGAAAGCACTCCCCATCTATAGGCTTTACCCCATCATGGAAAGAACATTTATCACTGAGATATGCTTCCACTTTCCACACTGTAGAGTACACTTCTTTATAGGCTAGAGTTTTTTTCATAGGTGTATGCCATCATTATAGATGCTACTGACATGCCAATGAAACGGACAGTACCTTGTCGCCCATTGTAGGATGCTGTGGCAGAAACAGCTAGTTGACTGCCAAAATTCATGACCCCTTCCATAGTAAAGTGTTGCCTGTGGGAAACAGTTACCAAGTTAGGGCCTTTATTTTGTTGCACCTAACACCCTGCAATCTTTGTGTGACCATGTGACTGGTTCTTGCCAATGGAATATGAACAAAAGTAGCACAAAGACTTACTAAATATGACTTTACTTGATTTTTCCCATCAGTTGGATGCACAGGATTACAAAGTCCAAGGGGTTAGAGGAGCCACAAAAGGAAGGTGCCTGGGTCCCTGAATCTCATGGTAAACAGAAACACCAGCACTGGACTGGATTATAAGCAAGGCATAAACCTCTTACGTTAAAACATGGAAAGTTGGAGATCCATTTAATAGATCATCTAGTGTTGCTCTAAACAGTCTGATTGACATAACTATTTCTTATCTGTATTATTAAACATCTAAATGTGCTTCATTTTGAGCCACCTTTCGGTAAGTTATGAATCATTCAGTTAAGCCATGATGTTAAATCATGGTTTCCCAGATACCATGCTCTTATCTACCTTGCTGAGATGTTATCTTCTTGCTATTTTGCTCAGTTTATAGGTTTTACTGTGTCTCATATGTTTAGGTATAAAATACTCTACTTCGCAATTATCTACAGAATATAAAAAAGATTCCTCCTTTCTTTAATTCCACTTCTATCTAGTATTTCAAATTTAGGGTTAAGCTTTGTTATTTTCTGTATAATCAGAAAATATATCTTGTTTAATATCTACTTAAAATTTTTGTCAATATGCTGTTCATGCCAAAACATTTTATCATTTTCTTTAACCTCACTGTTTCTGAATTTTTCTTCTATTTAAACTGGAGATAATAATAGTACTTACCTCACTCACAAAGTCATTGTGACCATTAAATGTGTTAGCACGTGTAATACACAATAATTCTGGTGCTATGTCTCAGTCTTACAATACCTTGTGTAAGTTTGCCAAGCACACACATTAAAAACATTGTTTATCATTGACATTTTATGTACTTAAGTCTTCCATTACAAAGATGTATCATTATGTTTTAAGTGATTTGGAAAGAACTTTTGTGTTTTTCTTTATTTTCCTGTGTTTTTAACAAAATTGAAAAATGTATACTAATGAATTTATCAAGGCACAAAATTGTGTTCAACATTCTATATTAGTAATGCACAAAGATTTTGATTTCATAGATATGGGAGTTAATACCTAACAAGGGTATCTTTAAATAATTTAAATCTTTGCCAATTTAAAAAAAATCAGAAATTAAAAAAAAAAAAACATTTTATCAAGAGCTATAATGTTATATATGTATCTAATTAAGATTAAGATTTTAATATTTAATTGTTTTGATTGCACTATTTCATTTCCTTATATTCTAATTTTTTTTTCCTACATACACTGACCAGTTATAAAGAAACTTTATGGAGGTTTCTTTCCATATCAAAATCTCTTTCTATATTATTAAATTCTC
The DNA here is from genome assembly GCF_000696425.1 of Galeopterus variegatus. Taxonomy (NCBI): domain Eukaryota; kingdom Metazoa; phylum Chordata; class Mammalia; order Dermoptera; family Cynocephalidae; genus Galeopterus; species Galeopterus variegatus. Next base: position 415,140 of record NW_007726867.1, on the reverse strand, counting down.
AATTTATTTATAATAGGTTTTGCTGTAACTATTTACTCATCATGTTATCTGGGACATACAAGTTAACAGATATTATATTTACTTTATAAACTGTACATTTTATAATTTCATAGGGTTTCTTTTCATGCTATTTATTGCTAATATTTTATAGTATCAGATAATCATAAAACATCTTATTTTCTATTGTCTATATTTGCTTAGAATCTCTTTCTTCAATTTTTCATTCAATCCTTCTTAATAAGCAAAGTTATCACTTTAAATATTATACTGTAAAATAGTAGCAATTAATAGTATGAAAAGAAAGTTGTTACTTTGCTTATTAATTATCTTATCATTTATGTTACTGGTTTCATAGAGCTGCTCTTTCTTAGTTTCCAAGTGGCATTTCTCTAGAAATTTTATGTTCCAAAAATAGCTGTCTTCTTTCTGAAAACAAAACAAAACTATTTACTCCCATAAAGATACTCTATTACTTTTTCTGACTAGAGGAAACAATAGATTACAGAATTGCTATGGAGCTGTAAAGGGAAAAATACTACTTGTCATCTTCTAAGACTTTTGAACTGGTTGCAGTGGCTGAATGGGGTTTTGAGTTGACTCATTTGGTGAGGGGATGATTGAATTGTACGTGTGGAGTAAAGAGTAATCACAAGAGGTGGTGGTTTTTGAGAAAATTCTTAGTACTCAGAATATATTCATGTGCTCTTCTGCATGTCCCAGCATTCCTTTTGAGGCATGATGGATGCATGTGACTGATTACTGGTGTGTGGCATATGTAAATCTGAAAAGCCATTTTATGTCCTGGGCATTAATATCTTACCACACAATACTCTAGTTCTCTTTACCTTCCTCTTTTTTATTGCTTTTCTATTTCTGCTATAGTGGCCTTTACCAACATGTGTTCCAGAAGCAAGAACATAATGGCAATATAGATAAAAGCCACTCCACTGGCATAAAACTTGCATGAGTGACAAATGATTCTCTATTGTACAGAGCCCCACATTTTTTAAGTTGTAAATATATCCATTGCTACCACTTGATCTTGTCTTTCTGGACATTCAGATGAATGTGTCAGATAGCCGACATTTAATGAAGACTTACTGGGGATCATAAAAAAATTAGCACTAGAAGTAGATGATATTTGGGGCCTGGTATCTCGTAGATGATAAAGAAAATGACTGATTATAGTATACCCTGAATTGCACACAAAAATCACACAGCAAAATATTGAAATGTTGAATTTTTTAAATAGTTGAAAAGTAACATTTAATAATGATAAAACAGAAAAAGCATTCTTTTAGAAATTTAGAATAAGATGATGACATCTATTTTCATTGATTCCATTAAACAGAATATCACTGTTCCTGGAAATGCTATAAGACACAAAAATGAACCAAATATGTAAAGAGTAAAGAATAATTAATACTGTCATTATTTGTAGACTCTAAAATTATCTAACTGAAAAATCCAAATAAAACTACAGAAAAACAATTGGTACTATGAAGATGTCGGGCTGGATCACAGACCACTCTGTCCCTGTCCTGTGAGTTCGTGAGTCACCTAGTCAAAAGAAAAATCAAGTAGCCGCTGGCAAAGTTGACATGCTTTGTTTCAGATGTGAGCTCCACTGCCTGCAGTTTGAAGCCACTGCCTTTTATACCAAAAGCACACAACAATGGTAATGAGCCGAGGAGTACATTGATGCACATGCACAGTCACAGCACTCTTATATAACTTGTTTACAACAGATGTGCTGAATCATATCCAACAGGATATGAAGTACAGGGACCTGACTATACCGACTCCATTTTCCTCATACAAGAGTTCAGCAATTTTACAATATGAAATATTTTATCAGTCCGTTTCTGTTGCTTATAACAAAATACACGCAACTGGGTGATTTATAAGGAAACAAAATTTACTGCTTACAGTTTCAGAGGATAGGAAATCCAAAGCCCAGGGAACACTTCTGGTGAAGGCTTTCTTTGGTGGCAACTTCAGTGACAGCAGGGTGTCACATTGCAAAATGGCAGAGCAGAGTGAGCAGAGAGAGAGATAACATCCTCGTTCACTCTCCATTTAAAGCCCTCCAAACCACACCCATGACCACCATTATTAATCCATCCATGACGTCATAGTTCTACAATCTAATCACCTCTTCCGGGTCCCATCTTTCAATTACTGTAATAGGATTTCCCACTGTCACAGTCAACAGTGGGGATTAATCCTCAATGAGGAGGGGCGGGGGGCACCCAGTCTACAGCATTCATCAACTTACATAACAATTGAGGTATCATATAATTAAATAATAAACTATTTTACAATATAATAATATTTTTAGCAATGCTATTTTAAATAGCCACAAATAATGAATGGTAACTAGAAACTGCCAAATTATAGGTTGTACATTTCCAGAGAAAGTATAAAAAAAAATTGAAAACATCAGAGATGAGACCTATGCTTTTGTTGTCCCAAATCATCGTATTATTTCAATGTAATTCTGATGAAATTATTCTAGCACTATTTTATGTAATTTGATGTAATTTGCGTAATTTTCATTTAGACTTGTATAAAGCAGAATTGTTAATAATGACTTCAAGAGCGATGAAAATAGAGCACATTTATTTTAAAATATACAAAGACATACTCTAAAAGCATAATAATTAAAATATCATGCTATTAGCTCAGGGAAAGAAACAGAGACAAATGGAAGACAATAGAAAACTTCTGGGTGTGTTTCTGTGTGTGTGAGTGTGATATATGAGGGGTCTTCAAATAGTGTATGGAAAGATTCACATTATGTTTTAATTCTATTTTTCAAGAACTTTTTGAAGTATCCTTATGTGTGTGTATATATATATATATATATATATATATATATATATATGTGTGTGTGTGTGTGTGTGTGTGTGTGTGTGTGAGTGTAATATGTATACATACAAGTGCATGTGAGTGTGGTGTATAGGTGTGTGTGTGCATATGTGCGTGTGTGTGTGTTTTATAGACAGAGAGAGACAAATACAGAGGAGAGACAAAATCAGATAGGAGGGCAGAACTGCAATTCAAACTCCATGAGGAAATGGTATACTATTTAATAAAATATTTTGTCATTTGAATATCTATATAAAAAGAAATTAAATTCTTAATCCAAAAAATTACATTCCAAATGAACCATAATTCTATACCAGCCAAGTAAAACTAAGTTATAGATATTTCAAAAAGATAAACTAAAAAATAACTTTATGATATATCAATTAATGATGATTCCTTACATAAAATTTCATAAGCACAAACCATAAAGAAAAAATATTGAGAGAATGTAGCTATATGAAAAAAAAAAATTCTGTATATAAAAATATCCCATAAACTGTGTGAAAAATTAGTCCAGACTGAGAGAATATGCTTTCAGTGTATTTAATCAACAACAAATTTTATTCTTCATTTTTAATGGATGTGTATATGCTATATATACTGTATATAATATAGCTAAATATTATGAAAAACAGTAAGGAAGTATAATTAATACAACAAAATATCACTAACAACCATATAACATGCAGAAGATAAGCAATCATATAAGCAACAGAAGATACTGATTGGCTACTAAATGTATGCTATTCACCCTTACCAAAAATTAAGGAAATATACCTTCACACTCATCACATTATCACAATATTATGTCTGATGACACCAAATGCTGAAATAACAGCCTATCATTTCTAAAATATTAAGGTTTGAGTGTAAATTGTGTATCGCCACTGGGGACAGCAATTTGGCAACATCTAGTTAATACAAAGACAGAAACCCTGTATTGAAATGAAACGAAAAAGAAAATAGCTGTGTATTTGAGATATGAAAGTATGAAACAGATACAAGAGTATCTCCTTGAGCTTTAACTGAATAGAAAAAATATTTTAATCACTTGGACCTAAAACATCTTATCTATTTAAATACTGTGCTATAAAATGTTTTAGCATGTATGTTTTAATGTCTGAATTTATGATATAAGGAACCAGAGAAAGTGCTTTGATCAGCTGAATCATCTCATTGAAGAGAATATCTCAACTCAGGTGATACTTTTCACTAGGTGTAGTCCTCTATTGTATTTTCTTTCTATAAATATTGTAGATTTAAAGACACTGGCTGTCAAATTGGCTTTTCTGCAAAAATCTTCCTTTATAAATCTGAAATACACACCTTTACATCTGTATGAAGGTCAAGTTTATGTAACGTGTTTCAGATATTTGCGAAAAAAATCAAATCATACTTAGAGTAGGAAATGAAGATATACTTTCAGATTTTAGAAACAAACATTTCTCCAAAGAAGTGAAGAAAATGACCGCAGATATGTAAAACAGTGCTCCACATCACTGATCATCAGGGAACTACAAGTTATAACCATTTTGAGATATAACCTCATATCCCCAAACATGACTATTATCAAAAAAGTGATAATAAATGTTGGCAAGGGCATGGAGAAAATGGAATCCTAGTACACTGTTGGTGGGAATGTAGGACGGTATAGCCATTATGGAAAACACTATGGAAGTTTCTGTTATACTTCTCACTGTGTAATGGATATGAAAAAAAGATTACTCAAAGCAACATGCATGCAATGAGAATCCCAAAGGGACTGCACCTCAGCAACTCCTCTGTTAGAAGGAGAAAACAGCGTACAGCCTTGATTCATTGTTAGCTTCTGTTTTTTGTTGTAAAGACAAGGAAGTTTCACAAGAAAAATCAGTTGATTCAATCATTTCAAAAGGACACAAAGAAATGGGCAATGTGACAAAGGTTATCTATGGCTAAGTATAGCTTAAGCAGTGGAAACTAGTAACATTATTTAAATCTAAGTAAAATTGTCTCTAAAGTTTCCACCAACAAACAGCTTGCCCTTAGCAAACATTTTTTCACATTTTTCCCTACAGCAATTCTTTAATATCTCTTAACAGGATTGGTATGTCAACCACCTGTTAGCTCTAAAATCATTAAAGTATACAATCCCATACTAAACAGTGATTAGAGTCGATTAGATGGGCTGTTTCCCAGGTAGCTGTGGGCTTTTGTTCCCTGGCCAAGGACTTTTGCCCCATGCGTGCATTACCTAAAAACCCTATTCTAAAAATCAAATGAGAATCAAGATTTCTAACCCTCTACAAGTTTCTAAAGAAATTATAAATAGAACTACCATATGATCCAGCAGTCCCTCTTCTTGATATATATCCAAAGGAGACAAAATAACCACCTTATAAAGATACCCTCATTCCTATGTTTATTCAAGCATTATTCACAATAGCCAAGATATGGAAACAACCTAAATGTCTGCTTATGGGCAAATAGATAAAGAAAATGTGGTATATACAGTCACGCATTACCTAATGACTGGAATACATACTGAGAAATGTTTTGTCAGGAGATGCTGTGCAAACATCATAGAATGAACTTACACAAACTTAGATGGCATAGACTACTACACACCTAGGCTATACGGTATAGCCATTATAAGCTTATGTAACCACTGTTGTACATGCGGTCCATCATTAACTAAAACATACTTATGCAGTGCATGACTATATACATATACAATAGAATATTATTCTGCCTTATGAGAGGAAATTCTGCCATTTTCCATAACATGAATGGATCTGAAAGACATCTTACTAAAAGAAATAAGCCAGCCGCACAAAGAAAAATATTGCATGATCTCACTTACATGCTGACTCTTAAAACAATAATAATAAAATAAAATACACAGAGATAGAGAATAAAACAGTGGTTACTAAGGGGTGGTAGGAGAAGGGAAAGAAAATGGGGAGATGTAGCTCAAAGGACACAAAGCAGATGATATGCAGGGTAAAAAGCATGGAGATCTAATATAAAAAATGAAAGCTATGTTTAATAAAATTACATTATATTAGAGATTTTTGTTAAATAAGTAGATTTTAGGTGCTCTTGTCACAAAAAGTATATGTGAGATGATGGATATTTTAATTTGAATCACTGTTATAATGGTTTTACTATGTATGTATTTTATAACATCATGTTGTAAATCTCAAATATACACAATAAAATTTATTTTAGGAAATAAAAAATAAATAAATAAATAAATTTACTTACATTTTTTGTCTTCGAGTACAGCTAAATCTAAAATGAACTTGCTGAGCCTTATTATTAATTTTACTCCTTTTTGTATTCAGAGTTTTCCTGATTAAAACTTAGTTATTTTTAATCAAATTGTATAAAATGCTCAGTGTGGTCTTTTATTTGAAACATAACCTATTGTACATAATGTCACTCCTAAACACTGGGCCCTTGACATATTCAAAGTTAAAATGCAATGTGGAGCTTTGTTTAATTTTAACATTCTATAACCCCATAATTACACTCTAAGACTCCAGCAAATACATACTTGGAAATACAAATATGTATATTCATTTTTCACATTATTTGATAGAAAAGAGAGTCACTCAATTGCTGCTAAGTAACAGAGCTGTGGTTTATTCATACAATAATTATGTAATATTGAATTTAACATGATGATCTATATCTATATCTATCTATATATATATCAACAAACATAATCTAAAATATATTTATATTATGTGTTTTACATAACTTGCTTATGTTTAGCTATAGTATGAAAGCATCTAGGAAATGCTAGATGAACACAAAACAGTGGCATCTGTTTATGGGTATATGCCTATGCATGAACCTTACATAAATAATGCATAAAAACCTAGTATAATAATTACATCTGGGGAGGAAAGGGAAGCTGAGACTTGAGGTATGGTGGTGTAGTATCTGCATTAGCTTACTTTCTATATTTAAAAAATAAAGACATCTGAGAGAAATAATAAAACAAAAAAACATCAGGAAAAATAAGACAAAAAAAATATTCCCTGTAATATTGGTAAAAAGAGATATCAAGCATAATATTGATAAAAAATAATATAGCATGACTCTTTAGGAAGCAAAAGTGACAAGAAACAAGAACATATGAATTAATCAACAATGACAAAAAATTAACTCTATTCCATTGTCAAAGAATAAAAGAAGAAAATGAGGGCTGAAAATGTAAGCAAGATTTTTTTTTTTTTTTTTTTTTTTTGCAGCTGGCTGGTATGGGGATCCAAACCCTTGACCCTGGTGTTATAACACCATGTTCTAATCAAATGAACTTAACTGTCCAGCCCAAAAGCAAGATTTTAGTTATGCAAGCAAATATGAGGAATTTCTAATGTAATGGTATCTAATTTTGTTTTTTAATATGAAGTGACAAATGAGCATGAGAATAACATAATGGGGGCAATGTGCATGGAGACACTGCAGAAAGTAGACATTTGAAGAGAATAGAAATTTGAAACTATAGAGATAGCAGCTGTGGCAATAATAGACAATATACAGATGGGTAAAGGAATTCTAGTCCTTAATGGAATGTAAGACAGAAAATCTAATAGGAAAAGAGAGGATAGTCTGGTCAGAAAGTAGAACTTGATAGCTCACCAATGAAAAATTGCATGGGCAAATATCACATATCCAAAAAGATACACAATTTAAAAAAGTTAGCAAATGTAATCCATCACCACATTAAAATATATGTTATCTACAATATGAAATTTACTTTATGAACATATGAATTATTAAATACTAGAAAATCTATTAATGAAATTTAAGCAGAAAAAAAAAACATGTAATTTCCATTCATGCTTAAGGAGTATTAATGTGCTATAAAAACACAATGTTAATTCTAATAAATTATATTTAATAAAATAAGATTTGATTAGTGCTTTCTCAAAATAATAATTAAAAATGTATATCTCAGATTTAAAGACAGCATTTGGCCAAAAGGGAAAATATTAGAGACATTCTTATTATTACAGAAAACAATGTAAGTATGTCTACTATTTCCAATATAATTTAACATTAATTTGGAGGTATTAATTAATGCAATTAAGATAATGCAAATAAGGAAATTAAAAGTATAAGAAAAGAAAAAAACATATTTACAGATGATATAAGAATTTAAGGAAACCAAAATGCTTCAATTTTAAAACTCAATCAAATAATAGAAAATTTTGCTAAGAAAGTAGGATATAAAGTTAATAGAAAAAAAAAATTAATTATCTTTAAATAGTCAAAATTAGCCACTTAGAAGATGCAAAGAAAAGTCAGTGTCATTAAAATAACAACTAACAAGATAAAATATTTCTGGACAGAGTTATAAACAGATGTTGAAAACATAAAATAAATAAAAAATTAAAACACTTCTTGAACAAAAGTAGGCTTGAACAAATGAAAAGAAATCCCAAATTCTTGGGCAGAATGATTCAAGGTCACAAAATGCCACCTCCCCTTAATTTTCTTTACAGATTTAAGGAGTTCTTAATAAAAATACCAACTAGATGTTTCCTAGAATTAGACTAGGCAATATTAAAGGACATAGGGAACATCAACATGCAGAAAGCTGGAAAAACCCTGACATAGAAGCACAATGAGGAGTTGGTACTGCCAGATGTTAAGGAATTCTATAAAGCATTTTGTTATGAGTTAAATTGTGTTTAACCCATATCCCCCATATCCCCCAAAATACACTCAAGTCCTAACCCACAATACCTGTGAATGTGATCTTTTATAGAAATAGGGTCTTTGGAAATGTAACCAAGTTAAGATGAGGTCATACTGAATTAGGGACGGCATTAATTCAATAAGATTAGAGTCCTTTTAAGAAGACCAGAAGAGACCGAGACAGACACAAGGAGGGGAGTTGATGTAATGAAACATAAAGGGAAAGCCATGTGGTGATGGAGACAGGGAACAGAGTGATGCATCATCAATCCAAGGCATGTCAAGAATTGCCAGAAACCACTACAGTCTAGAATAAACAAGGGAGGATCCTTCCCTAAAGTCTTCGGAGAGATCATGGCCCTGAAGACACGTTGATTTCAGACTTCTAGCCTCCAGAATTATAAAGTATTAAATATCTATTGTTACAATGTTCTCAGTTTGTGGAAATTTCTTACGGCAGCCCTAGAAAATTAATACTCATTTATAATTATGAGTATGACACTGATATATAAACACACAGCAGACTACATTAGAAATGAAAATCCAAAAATAATACCAAATATATATGAAACTGTAGTACATTGTAATGTGGAATGTAAAAATGTCTGGATCAAAGAAAGGATTTTTAAGTAACTGGATAACCCATTTGGAAAATACAAAATAGAATATTTTGTATATTCTACTTTGTAGAATAAAATCTAAGCATAGAGATCTAAATGTGAAATGAAAATTAAAATGAAACAATACAAGTACTCAAATAAAACGTCAGGTAAATTCTTTTAAAACCTGTATGTGAGAAATGAACTTATTATAACTCAAAATCCAATCTGAAAAACAAGGATAATAATTTTGACTTAATATGTATATAAGTATGTATATATACATATATACACAGACACATAAGAGGGGACTTCAAAAAGTTTGTGGAAAAATGGAATTAAGCAATAAAAATTAGAAAAATGTGTAAACTTTATTTTTTAACATAAACTTCACCAAGCTCACAACACCTTTTTTTGTATGTTTGTTTGTTTTTATAAGTGATAATATCAGCCATTTAGTACATCCCTAAAGAACTGGGGGTTTGGGGAATTTAACCATGTCCATGCAGTCCTTTTTACAGTATTAACTGAAGAAAATGGGTGCCCTTTAAAGGTTTAAGGTCAGGAAACAAAAAGATGTCAGAAGGAGGCAAATCAGGACTGTAAGATGAATGTCTTATGATTTCCCATCAAAACTCTCACAAAGTTGCTCTTGTTTGCTGATAGGAATGACTTGGAGCATTGTCATGATCAGGAAGGACTCTCTGGTGTAGTTTTCCTGAGTGTTTTTCTGCTGAACCTTTGGCTGACACTCTCAAAACACTCTCATTATAAGCAGATGTTAGCATTGATTGCCCTGCTGTAAGTCAACAAACAGAATGCCTTGAGCATCACAGAAAACTGTTCTCATGACCTTTGCTCTTGACTGGTCATTTCTGGCTTTGACTGGACGACTTTTACCTCTTGGTAGTCATGGCTTTGATTGTGTGTTTTTTTTTTTTTTTTTTGAGATTGTATTGGTAAAGCCATGTTTCATCCCCTGCTACAATTCTTCAAGGAAACACTTCAGGATCTTAATCCCACTTGTTTAAAGTTTTCATCAAAAACTCTGCTCTTATCTATACTTGATATTGGCACAATAGTTTGGGCACCCATCTACCAGAAAGTTTATTCAATTATAATGTTTCACTCAGAATTGTGTAAGCTGACCCTATTAATATGTCTGTGGTGTTGACTATTGTTTCTGCTGTTAATCATTTGTCCTCTTCAATTAAAGTACAGACGAGATTAATTTTTTTCTCACGAATTTGCATGGATGTCTGCCCCTGTGGGCTTCATCTTCAACATTATCTCATCCCTTCTTTAAACAAGTTATTCTTTTGTAAACTGCTGATTTCTTTAGGCATTGTGCCCGTAAACTTTTCTTAAAGCATAAATGATTTCACCATTTTTTCACCCAAGCTTCACCATAAAGTTAGTATTTGTTTTTGCTTCAATTTTAGCAGAATTTATGTTGCTCTGCTGGGACTCTTTTTAAACTGATGTCTTATCCATCTTAGTTCCTCAAACTAGATCCTGTTCAGACATGTTATATTAAGTTAGCATGAGTTTATTTTGTGCAAAAAGTTTTTGCAATCAATGCATAGTTTTATCATAATACGTATTTTAATGAACTTTTAAAAGACTCCTCATACATATATATAATATGTATATATGTGTATGTCTCACACATACACATATATATAGGTGTATGTGTGTGTGTGTGTGTATATGTATGTATATAAGACATTTTTGAAAGTGAAAGACCTCACTTGGAGGTGTAATTAACAGTTGGAATCCAATCAAGTTGTGGAAACATACTCACGGCATGAGGCAAACATCTAACATTTCATATAAATTAGATGAAAGAGATCCTCAAAGGGCAGGAATGGGGGTACCTAGGTACTGCTTTTCTGCATAATAAGGGTTTAAGCTATTTTATTTCTATCTTATCCAAGTGACAGGCCCTTGGTTTTTGCTTAAAGTAGAAGCAAATATTTTCCACTCACCGATTCAAAGCAAACAAACATTAAAATGTATCTCTCAGGCATAAGAACCTGAAACTCCATTATTTTTAAGGAAAGGGAGTCCTGTACAAATTTTATTTGCTTTGGTTGTAATTCACTTTTTATTCTACTGTTTGGAATGTGTTTATTTATTTCCTTATGACATTATATTTTGTAAAAGAAAAATGAACTCTTTAAGGAAGAGAAACTGAAATGAAAAGAACAAAGAAACTGGTGGTAGAATTGTCTAGAACTCATATTTAGGGGAACAAAGAAGGAAAATGAATCACTGAGGAAGTTATAATCGGAATTAAAAGGATTAGCACAATATCATATTGTCTGTGGAAGGAAGAAAAGAAAAGTTTCATGAGTTAAGGATCACTTTGTCAGCACATGTTTAGAGAAAGAGGTGGTAAGAGTGATAGCATGGAAAAATGTTTGAAAATAAGAAAAGGAAAAAAAAACTATTTAGATAAAATTGTAAGATCAGGTAATATTTGTAAGCAATATTATTAGCAATACTATATTTACATTTATTCAGCTCTTACTAAGTTACTAGGAACTATTTAACTCTCCCAACCACAAACTAACAGCTACAGATCAAGTTTCAGAGATATTATGTAACTCTCACAAAGTCACATGGCTTGAAAATGACAACATCACAATTCAGAGCAACCTTTCTGATCCCTGAATTTCCAAACACTCTGTCTATATTTTTCATATAAGTAGAAAGGCACATTTGATTGAATGACATTTGGATATACAATGGTCTAGTAAGTGGAGATGTACATATCAGCAATGGTAGACAGTGATGGCATTATCAGGGAACGTATGGAGAATGAGGTAGGAATTAAGTAGAGAATGAAAACAGCAATCTAAATAGGTTCAGGGAAGAGGCTGAGGAAGCGAGAAGCTTATGCCAGCCGACCCTCACTTTTTTTCTTAAGTGGGAGGTAAGGTCAATCATAAAGACACAGTGGCCACACACTGAATAACCACTTTGGATAAGAAATTAGGCAATTATACCTATTTCATCTTTGCTTCTCCCGAAAAGGCTTCAGCTGTTTTACATCATTCAAAAAGAGATTATCTTTCACAAAAATGAAACTCTGTCATGTTGTATTATTTCACATGTGTAGAAAAGTAATTAGTGCTTTATTTTCCATTTGTTATATTATCTAAAATCTAATAATTTTTTTGTAAAAGTTACTTGTATGATTTTTTTTTTTTTGCATTCATTCTATGTTTCAGTGGTTGCACTACATTAATTGTGATACATATAGATATTTGGACAGTGGAGATGAAGGTAAAATAAATGAATTAATAAATTAGTAAATAAATTAAACATAGTTTACTTATGTCATCCAAAGCATAATGTACTTCTTTCATTTTCATGCAAATATGCTAAAATTTATTTTCCTTAAATATGAATCATTAATAAATTTGTCAAATGAAAATAAGGTATTTGTGTACCAAAATTTACTAGAACTAATAAATGAATTCAGTACAGTGGCAAGATATACAATCAAAACTAAAATTAATAGCTTTCCTATATGCCAATAACTAAATAGCTGAAGAAGAAATCAAGAAAGTAATCACATTAACAATAACTACCAGAAAAATTAAATACCTAAGAGTACATTTAACCAAGGAGGTGAAAGGCCTCTACAATGAAAACTAAAAATATTGTTGTAAAAAATCAAAGAGGACACAAATAAATGGAAAAAAGTCCCATGTTCATGGGTTGGAATAATTAACCAAAAATATCTTCTATATTACCAAAAAGCAATCTACACATTCAATGCAACCCTTATCAAAATAAAAAAAGATATTCTTAATAGAAATAAAAAATGACTTTAATATTTTCATAGAACCACAAAAGATTTCTTACAGATAAATCAATCTTGAACAAAATGAATCAAGAAGGAGGCATCACACTTCCTGACTTCAAAATATACTATAAAGTTATAGTAACCAAAACAGCATGTACTGACATAAAAATAGACAAATAGACCAATGGAACAGAACAGAAAGTCCAGAAATAAAGCCATGCACTTACAGCCAACTGATTTTTGACAAATATGCAAAGAATATACAGTGGGAAAGGACAGCCTCTTCAATAAATGGTGCTGGGAAAACTGGATATCCACATGCAGAAGATTGAAACTAGTGCCCTAATCTCATCATATACAAAAATCAACTGAAAATGGATTAAAGACCTAAATTTAAGACCCCAAACTATGAAACTATTGGGGGGAAACATATGGGAAATACTATAGGAAATCGGAGTGTGCAGCACTTTTTTTTGAAGGAGACCACAAAGGCACAGGAAACTAAAGCAAAAATACACTAAAGGGACTACATCAAACTAAAAATGGACACAAAGAATGATTAGGTTCTGGAATGATGAATATGCTAATCATCCTTCAATCATCACATATTGTACACAAGCTTTGTTAGTCAGTTCTATACTGCACAAATATGTACAATCAATTTTCTTTCAACAAAAAAAGAAAAACTAAAAAGCTTCTGAAAAGCAAGGGAAACTATCAACAAAGTGAGGAGACAACCTAAAGAATAGTAGAAAATGTTTGCAAACTACACATCAGATGAGGGGGTAATATGCAGAATACATTAGGAACTCAAACAACTCAGTGGGAAAACAAACAAATATCCTAATTAAAAATGGACAAAGGACCTGAATAGACATTTCTCAAAAGAAGACTTACAAATGGCCAAGAAGCACAAAAAAAAAGCTCAAAATCACTAATCATCAGGGAAATGCAAATTAAAACGATGAGATATCATCTCACTTCAGTTACAATGGTTGTTATCAAGAAGACAGAAAATAACAAATGCTGGTGAGGACATGGAGAAAGGGGAACCTCCCTACATTGTCGGTGAGAATACATTCTGTTTATTGGCACAGCCAATAAGTAAAACAGCATGGGGTTTCCTCAGAGAACTAAACGTAGATCTACCTTACAATCCAGCTATCCCACTGCTGGGTATATACCCAAAAGAAATAAAATCAGTATATATGAAAACACCTGCACTCCATGTTCATTGAAATGCTGTTCATGATAGCTAAGAGATGGAATCAACTTAAATGCACATCAACAGATGAATGGATTAAAAAACTGGTATATATACACAATTGAATACTATTCAGCTATAAAAATAAATGATATTCTGTCATTTGCAGCAACATGGATGGATCTGGAAACCATCATGGTAAGTGAAATAAGGCAAGCATAGAAAAATAAGTACCGAATGATCTCACTCATATGTGTGATCTAAAATAAATAAGTAAGTAAATAAATAAAAAGTTGTTCTCATAGAATTAGAGAGTAGAATAATGTTTACCAGTGGCTGGGAAGAGAGAGAGGTGGGGGAGAGGGAAAGGAGTCGACTAACGGGTACAAAACCATGCCGTCTACCCTAAGTGAATCATTGTGCAGTACATGCATGTATTGAAACAATACACAGTACCCCTCAAAATAATAAATATAAAAATATTATTTTAATAGTCACTTCTGCAATGGTAAAATTGTATAATTATACAATTAACAAATTAGAAGAATCATATAGATAAGAAATCCCCAAATGTTAAAAGGAGAATGCACAGTCTAAAATATTAGCCTACAAAGAGTAATATAAATTGAATAAAAACAGGATCTTAAATACACAATCTGGAATGACACATATATGAAAGATATAGACAGATGATGATGATAGATAGAGAGATAGATACCTGGAAGGGCAGATAGATAGGCTGCTATGTGGTTTCAACTCTGACATACGTTTCAAAAGGAAATACAAAGACGTAGACTGGAAAATGAAACTTTAATTGGTTTAATTAATAATTTGTGAAAATATAAAGCCCACGATCTTCTGCTCCACAAATAACACCCTCCAAAAAAAAAAAAAAAAAAAAAAAGAAAGAAAACTCACTACCAGTTTTTGTTTTTTTTTCTATTTCTAGACTTAGATGTTCATTCTACCACTGAATTGTTCTCCTTTTCCTTTGCTAGAACCTCCTCTCCTAACCAGCCTCTTAACATTGGAGGGGCTTGGGGCTCAGTTTTCAGTTTTCTACTTTTCACCTCAACACTAATTCACACTGGTGATTTCATTTAGTCCTGTGGTCTAAATTTATCTCCACTTTGATGTTCAATAGACATGTTAAGCATAATTCACCAAAATGAAACCCCTACCCTCCTTCACAACCACCCCTACATATTTCCAAAGTCCACTTCACCTAGTGTCCTTAGCTTAGTTGATGGCAAATCGATCCTTTCCAGTGGCAGAGCCTGAAAACCTTAAAGTCATCCAGGACTCTTCTTGTTTTTGAAAACTCCACATCATCATAATATCTAAGTTTTTTTTTGTTTGTTTGTTTGTTTTTTTACCATCTCCACTCGCTCTGTCCACTGGCATAACCCAAGGGCCTGGAAGAGTGCCTGGCACATAGTATCACTTGATAAATACTTTCGTGAATAAATGAATAATTAGACGAATGAATTTTGAAAGTTGTTACAAAAACCATGGAAACAAAAACAACCATGGTTCTCTCAGGTAAAAATGAATAAACAAAATGGATATTGAGCAAAATTTTTGGTGTGTGTGTGGAGGGCAGAAGGAAGGGGGCAATGAGAAATGAAAGTTAAGTTCGAATAAAAGAGAAAGTTAAGGTTACATTGCAAAACTTCTTACAGTGATGGGGAATTTCAATTTCATCTTACACATGTTATAAGAAAATAATTTGTATTTGCAAGGAAGACTTTAAACCTCACTGAGTTAAATCACAACAGATCATCGAAGCAAAAAGCTGAAACTGCTATGAAGATAAATTCCCTCATTAAAAACAGAATTTTACATTTTTGCAACCTTGAAAAATAATGCTCATTAAAATGTTTAAAATATCAGCTAGTTCTTAAATATTTTAATTAGAAACAATACCAAACACTTTTATTTTGCCTCACAGACATCTTAATTAAAAAAATGTCCAATATTTCCTTGAAAGTAAGTTTTCTACAGCTTGTCCAAAGAATGTCAGAAAAAAATACTACAATATTTTGTGTATTAATGCCTAAGATAGTTCAATAAACCCATTAAGCGCTCTCTCTCTCTCTCTCTCTCTCTGTCTCTCTCTCTTGCATCTCTCTATCTCTCTATCTCTATCTCTGTCTCTCACACACACACAATGTACATTTTAAAGTGTTGTCAATCCCATTGTTAATATTGAACACACAAAATATGATCTTATTTCTATTATATGAGTGCAGCACAGCTTTCCTGTTTCTTCAGTCACTTATTACAGAAATAGTTTCCGTATAATTCTCAGTCTACAACAAATGTACTGAGTACTATGGAGATTACAGGTACGCATGGAGCTTCTTGACTGTACATGAGAGGAGGATAGAGAAACTTTCCACTATTATCTCCCTAACACCTTTCACAGCTATTGGCACATAGTAGATGCTCCAACAATAAATGTAAAAACAAACAAACAAACGAACAAAAACCCTGGAATTTTAGAATTTAATTGCTATAACACGGTATGTATCTGTAAATATTATGGACATTTGTCTACCATTTATAATTAATTACCCATAGTTGCATGACACTTGTAACATTTCCACATACTTTTCTAAGTAATATCATTTAATTTTTTTTTTTTTTTGTCTTTTTTCGTGTCCGGCAATGGATCGCAACCCTCAGTGTCGCGCCCGCACCTCGCTCAGCCAGTGAGCGGGAACCGGTCTGTATGTGGGATCCGAACCCTCAGCGGGAGCACCACCACACTCCCAAACGGTGCACTGCAGCAGTGCTCCACCGGGCCGGCCCAATATCATTTGATTTTAACAACGTACAGCATAGGACAGATATTATTCTGTTACTAATAGGATACATTAATTGACTTGTCCAAATTCGCACAGCAGAGCCACTAAAACTTAGAAATCTTTAGTTCTTTTTTTCACAAAATTATCATATTTCCTGTATACTATCTCTATTTTATAAGAAAGACGAACTAAGGAAAGGATTTCAAACACCTCTATTCTGTGATTATTCTCTAACACAACTTCCACTTATGCTAGTAAAACAACTCAAGAGGAATACTTAAATCCAGTTTTGCCAGGAAGAAATCATTGCATACATCTTTTACTATTTCCTTTGTATAATATTTGGATATTGTTGTATTAAATATGAAGTAAAAAGTGCAGACATTTTTTGAATAATTTATTTCTTGATCGTTTTCATTTCCCAGATCTAAGTAGCTTAAGATTAGCAGGGAGATGACTATAACTAATTCTGCCTTAATAGTCTGAATAATTATTTAAATTACTAGCTTTTTAAAGAGAGCAAGCTAATGCATATTAAGAACATGTTACTAAGTCTTTTAAATGAACTACTTCATTTTTTTTTCTGTAAAATTCCATGAAGTAGACAGTTGTATATACTGCTATTTTAATACTAAGGCTTAGAGAGTTCAAGTAATTTTTCTAAGTTAAGTATTAAAGCAGAGACTGGAACAGAAGCAATTTGATTCCAAATCTCTTTGTTTAATCCTATGCTTGCCTAGGATTTTTACTTGTCTGTCTGTGTGGCATGTGTATGAGCATAAATATAGTAGTGATCTCTCTGAGCTTTCAACCCTATGGTTTTGCCTGGTAGATTATTTGTTCCCCAATACACATATGTATACAAATATGTATATACCAATATGTATGTACAAACACACACACCCACATGCATATGAGGGTACTTCAAAAAGTTCATGGAAAGATCCGTATTATATTAATTCTGTTTTTCCACAAACTTTTTAAACTACGATCCTGTGAATGTGTGTGTGTGTTTGTGTGTGTGTGTGTGTGTGTGTGTGTGTGTGTTTATCTTCCTGCATCACAATCCAGGGTCCATTACAAATCTAAGATGAGATAGAGGAAATAAATAAATAAATAAATAAATAAATAAATAACTTCCTTGGTAGTTCCATAGCTCAAATATGGATCAGAGCGCTCTAGCAGATTGAATTTTACTAGATTTCATCTCCAAAGTGGGTGTAAACTGGCTATAAAGCTTCTTTCCTTAGTCACAATTCACATTTAAAGAAGGACACTTTTCTGTGTCCATTATCACAGCAGTGTATGACCCAACATCAGTTTCTATTCTTCCAACACTCACTCCTTGCAATTTGATGTGAACACTCTTAGGCTATGGAATGTGATATATAATAGTACCAGTTGATAGCAAAACACAAAGGTTGGTTCTAATTCATCACACTGGAGTCATTGGAAAAGAAGACACATTACATACGTCTGTCAAGTCTAATTAAAGCTAAGTTCAGAAGTAGGCATTACACAAAATTGATGGACTGCTAATAAAAAAACAAAAACAAACAAACAAAAAACCTTCTGTGGAGTTTGGAAACAATGTGGTTGATAACTTTGAGGCACTTCTGTCTCATCTCTCCTTTCAGTTTTCTTTTGTTCCATCCCCATATATATTGAACTGTCTCTATATATGTTCAACTGGCTAAGGTTTGTATGGCTGTTATGGCTCTTGAGACTTTCCTCTTAATCTAATATCAATCAATGCTGCCTTCTTTGAACACTTATTACCGCTTTCCTAAGCTACTCCTATGACCTACCAACTTACCTACCAATTGGAATTATTTTGCACTGTAAACAGAGTTGTAAAGTAGTGGTTACTAGGTCACCAGCACATCTGTACCAGAATCAGTAAGCAAGATCTGATATGGGAGTGAATGCCTAAAGGTTCTTGAAGAAGTTCCCAGGACAATTGAGGGCTAAAGTACCATGAAGAGTACATTCAGATATGAAAGACTAGAAGCATATGTTTAGTTATGAGGTGATTTGAAGAATTCTGCTAAATACCATCATTAAATGGGACTATTTTCATTGACTCACTTGCAGGAAGATTTTTTTCTTCATTCAGTTATTAAAAAATGCCACTTGTGTTTTGAAATAGAATCTCAAAATCCAGTTACTTCACCCATGGCATGTAAATTCATGTACTTACAATCTACTGAATGAAGCACAGATTCTTAGCCTGCTATTTAAGGTCTCCCATACCTCTTTGACCATACACGTAGCAGCTTCCTACCTCCAACTCTTAATGCTACTACATATACACAACACGGTTATAAAGGTTACTGCCCACTGTTCCTTAAACACAGCACGTATGTTTCTTTTGAGCGTTTGATTATGCTGATAGTTCTGTGCCTTCCCATTGCTGGTTTTTGAATCCCTACCCATCTTGAAAATCTTTCTTAAAAACATTCTCCTATTGCCTGTCCTGACTTCCACAGTATTTTGTTTAGAATTCTTTCATTTCTTAAATTTATTTGGGCCTTTAATGTTTCATCTAACTCTTAGATACTAAGTTCCTTGACAGTGTTTTGTGTGCACATCCCTCTAAGTGTGACTCTTCCCATCTTGCATTGTGTAGAGGTTTAAATGGTTGAGAAAAAAAAAAAAATATATATATATATATATATATATATATATATATATATCTCACAATTAGCATGAGTTGTGTCATTCATGTTCTCTACTCCCAAACAAAGCTACCCCTATTGCTCAGCTAACAGCAAGGAAGATTTCAGACAAATTAAACCTTTAATCATACCTTAGATCTCTTGTTAACTCACCTGGGAACTCAAAAGGAGGATTTGGCCTTCATTTTAGCAGGGGGCTTATTGGCTTCCTTTTAGCTTCCCATAGGTCTTTGACACGTTTTTGAACAGTGATCTTTAAATTATAGCCTCATCTAGGCTGCTGTGAGCACAGAACATGCCCTCAAATTACAAGCCTGCAAGTGCATTTATTAGCATTAATGTATCAATTATTTTAATTAGTTCTTAGAACTTCTCATTCACCGATAGTAAAATCATTAGCTGCAATTTGCAAATTAAAGTGATCGCAGTTTCCCATGTCACTACACAATAGTGCCTCTCGTTATCTAACCCAGAAACCCACATATTATTTCCTCTTATTGTAGACTCTCTTTTCTCTTTATCTGTGTGCCTCACAACCTCTGGAAATCTTAATGATGTGTTGAAACTTTCCTAATTGCTCCCGTTCACCCCATACTGATATCAGGGTGATTTCTGACCTTCTCTATTCCTTTCTCTAGTTTATTTCTAGGTAGTTGAAAAAACAAAACACACAAACACAAACACACACACACAACCCCCCCCAAAACACCTGCCTAAGGAACTCACAACAGTTTTGTGTTTGAGGCTATAGAGGAGGAACACGGTCAATCCCCATCTCCTAGATTATTTCAGAACATAAATGATTATAGTCTTTCCAATTAAGGTAATTCTTTGCATGTTTAGTTTTAAATTAATTAATTTTTGAATGTCATTTTAATATTTTAAAAAAGCATTCACAAATTGGGAAAACATTTCTTAGCCAGAGCAGGTTGTTCACTTTTGAGGCAGAAAACATTATCATAAATGCATACCAGTGATAATGTAAATGTGGTACCAAAAGGTGGAGTTGCTCTGTATAAAAGGTACCCAGATGAACTTGGGAACCAATAACCAAATTAATAATTGACTCACTGAATACTTAATTCAACACTTAAAATCATAAAATTATGAACAAAGCCTAGTTTACAAGGACTTACTTTTTTAAGCTGAGTTAAAAGTAGTTTAAATAAAGCCACGCAATACAGCCATCCTTTGGAATTTGTGGGGTATTGGATCTGGGATATCCCATGGACACCAAAATCCACAGATGCTCAACAGCCTCTCATATACTTTAAATCATGTCGACTTTCTTATAATACCTAACACAATGTAAACGCTATGTAAATAGTTGTTATGCAGTATTATATAGTGAGTAATGATAAGAAGAAAAGTCTATACATGTTGAGTACAGACACAATTTGTTTTTTCCCAAATATTTTCCATTCGTGGTTGGTAAGATACTATAATTAATTCAATCAATACAGATATTAAGTGGCTTCTTTGTTAGCTAAATTTTAAACAAAAGCAAAAGATACTAAGAAAATACTGTCAATGGTAGGTCACATAGAGAAAATTGGAGCCCATGCTGAAGACCAGGAAGGACAATCGTGATCAAAATATACTTGTCCAAGGAGAACAAACAAGGGAACAGCCAAGAACTGAGAAAATAAGAGTAGAGAAAATTGGAGCCCATGCTGAAGACCAGGAAGGACAATCGTGATCAAAATATACTTGTTCCAAGGAGAACAAACAAGGGAACAGCCAAGAACTGAGAAAATAAGAGTGAGAATTTAAATGAACTACTTGTGTCCCCCAAACATAGTTTGTGACTTGTGATTTATATACCTTAATTTGTCTCCTTTTCCATCAGACTGATGAGGTAAGACTGCAATTATGTTTACCGATTAGGAAATGGGCTGAGGTAATTTAGAGAAATTCTAAAGGATCACACAGCATGAGAAGAACAATGCTAGACCTGCAGTCAACTCTGTTTTGCATCAGAGCTGTGCTCTCTCAATGTTTACAAATAGGAATAGCAAAGAAGTGGGCTGGATGGAGCAGTCCTGTATTTAACGCTTTTTTTTTTAAAGGAAAGTTTTCAGAAAAAAAGAGATTGGAGGAACAGAAAGTTTTTTGCATTAGAAATAATTTAATATAGATAACTAGAAAAATACTCTTAAATCTTAGAACTACATCTTTTTATTTTTTGGTCATATTCATTCTTTCAATCTTGAGTTCACCTTTTTTTATTCAACAATTATGTCATTATGACTAATTAAACATCAGGCAAAAACCAACTAAATTTGAGCATTGATTGAGCACCATTATATTATATTATATCAGGCAATATGCCAGGTGTTTTACAAAATACATTATCCCATTAAATCTTCACCGGGACACTGCAAGTTATATCATATTATCCCTGAGTCTCAGAAAGTTGTCAGGATAAAAACAAACTAAATCTAATGAAGACAAATATTTTTCACTTACTTGATGTTAAGTAAATCAGGCATTCATCTTCTCCCTTGGAACAATTTGGTTACCCCAGGTTATGGAACTATTTCAGGGACCCAATGGTAGTCACTACTGCCAGAAAATTGAACACATAAAAAAAGTAGCCTGGTCAGCTTTAAAGAGCCACTTCTGCTACCATGGCCACTTTGTCCATTAGCTAATTCAGCTAGCCTGGGAAAGCTGGAAGAAGAAACTGAGAGAAATCCATGAGATCAATGAAATCCTTGTCCATGAAGTGAGGCTTTTAATAGTCACTTCATTTGAGCCATGCACAGTCTCATATTCTGTGTCATACTGAAATGTTTACCTATATATTTCTTCCTCAACCTGTCTTAAGACCAATTTTCCTTTTTTCTTTCTAGGTCCTGCCTAGAAAATAGGAAGTGACTGTTTACAGTTTAGGTCAATATTACATGCTGACAAATGAACCCCACAAATCAGAAGAGGAACAAGAAAATCATCAAAATTTTTAAAAAACCCATCTGTAAGTCATGAAAAGACAAAGAAAAGTTTTTAAAATTAATATTTTAATATTTCAAAAATAAATCTCTTCTACTGTTAATCTCTTTTACTGTTGCTTATAAAACATGTAATGAAGCATAAAAACAAAAATTTTGCTTTTCATAACTGTAGTTTTAAGATAAGAAAAATACATGTTTTGCAGAATTTTATAAAAACATATAAATCTTTCTTAAAATAAACACATGCACATGCACACACACCTACACAGATACATACAAAAACACATGCAAAGCCATTGGCTTGTTTTTTGATGTAGGATTAAGCTTTTGGTTTGAGTACATGTTCACTAATTGGCAGTCTCCACTACTTAATTGCATAAACCACATTCAAAATTGAAATCGATAGGATGTTATTATCAGGTTCTTTAAAATAGAGATAGAAATTAAAAATGTTTGCAAAGCTTCTGCAAAATGCTTCTATTATTTTGCTTCTATTATTTTTGTGACATATTCCCAGTCTTTTTCAGCCTTCTAGCTTTCATTTAATTAGCAAAATTCTAGTAACTTGCCTTGCTTGTACAGTATTTGCAAGTATTCAACTAACTTTTTTTGAAAAGAACTCTTCGTTGACAATTATAATTGGATTGGTGCAAAATTTAATTAAATTATGT